>NW_007849723.1:5655-6323 GCF_000696425.1 Galeopterus variegatus
GGTGTCACTCAGGGCATAAATAATTGCCTCTTTTAAGCTGTTCAGTATTTTAAATCATGAACATTGCATACTAGAATAAGCAAGAGCCTAATATCCTGAAATCAAATTTCATGTCTGAAAGTAGGTATATAATTTTGAGCAAGTTACCTAAACTCCAAGGCTCAGATTTTTCATCTCTAAAGGACTTTCAAAGGATCATTTTTGGTATGAAGTGAAATAATATATGTGGAAAAATCTCTAATAATAATGGTATGTCTGAGTCCAAAACAGTTACTGTAACTTAACTACCAATTAAATTTTCCTCTACTGGCTTAAATGTAGATGCAGAAGTGCACAGCAAATTGGATGCTGCTCCAAATACAAAAGGCTTCTCTAATTTATATTGATTATTAATATAACATATTAATATATTATATTAATATATTTGTTTATATATCATATATTATATTAATGTATTTATATGTATATATCATATCATGTATATATATATAAATATATTTAGCTCCAAGCATCCAAGGTAAATACTTCTGCGTTAGGGAAATATGCCCAACTCTTTTTCCAAAAACAGTGTTTAGAGTTTTGCACTATATATATTCTAAAACTATAACAGAGTAGAATTTGACTATCTTTATCAGCTTTCTCAGCTAAACCTCAGATCCCTCATTTGT
>NW_007849724.1:0-668 GCF_000696425.1 Galeopterus variegatus
CAGTAGCTTTGATTTTTTTTTTTTTTTTTTTTTTTAACCAGGCCGGACTATCAGTTCAAGTTACCTGCTGTTTACAAAAAGAGGAACAAATGTTCTAAAAACAAGGTCAGAACCTCAAAAAAACTATAATTATGTGCATCCTCATTTTGTGTCACCTGCCTGACACTATCAAGCCACTGAAATTTCTTTATTGGTTCTAGGATTTTTGTGGAATTTTTTAAAAATAATGCATATGTTACCAGTGAAATCATTCTTACCAAACAAAATTAAACAAAGTTTTTCAGCACTAGCAATTATCCATGATTTGTAAGATTTTAAATTTATTACTATATTAGAAATGTTTGTTTTATGTAAAATGTAAAAGTTCTAAAAAATCACATCTGTTCTCCCAAGAGCAATAATAAATGTAAATAAATTATCGTTATTTAATACTGTGAAAATATCTTTAAGGGACAGTAGAATAAATGTATTGCCTTGAGCATCTCTTCCCTTTAGGTTACTCTGGTACCTGCCATATTCTCTCTAATATTTTAGGTTAAAACAAAATTCTGGATTTGCTTTTGTGCTACCATATGCAACTTCAAACAGCTATCAGAAACAAAAGCAATGTAGGGCCGGCCCGGTGGCGCACTGCTACAGTGCGCCGCTTGGGAGTGCGGTGGCGCTCC
>NW_007849725.1:0-668 GCF_000696425.1 Galeopterus variegatus
TTCATTCTCTTGGGTAGTTGTAATATTTAAAGACCAGAACAAAAGTTCTCAACTTCTGCTCTTTATTCTATTTACTAGACACACACACAAAACCATCCTCTAAAATGCTTTTGGGTGGCAATTCAGATTTGTACTGTAGAGAGAGGTTTTTCTCCTTTGAATAGTTTTGAACAGAAAAATCTAGCAGTATATTAGATAACACTCATAGTTTATCCTTCTGAGTGGGTGAAGATTGAAGTCAGAGTCTGTTTTGACAGACAGCTTGCTCCCAGATCTTATAAGTTGACTCAACTATTACATTGTGGATTTCCCACACAACTTTGTGTTAAAACTTAATAATAGAGGAAGAGAGGAGGGACGAAGCATTTGGAGACTGACAGCAGTGTCAACAGCACCTGCATATCCAAATATTGGCTAAGATGTAATTACAGCTGTGGGGGAAATCTGGTTCAAAGAATCCTGTTCCAGAGACAGGCACCAAAGAGATCTTGAATTTTGATTAACTTTAGGTGCTGCCTAGTGAAATGATTTTCAAAACCAGGAGTCTTTTGATTTTAAAGCAAGGGAGGAAGATGCGGTGGGACAGGAGGGATTACCCCACTGGGACGGGATCTGATAAAAAGGGAGGAGATCTGTGCTCTGCACACTGTGCTGAGGCCATTCCTGGG
>NW_007849726.1:0-668 GCF_000696425.1 Galeopterus variegatus
TGACACAGAAAGTTAGGCAAAAGCTGATCTGGGGAACTTCAGAGAGGGTCAAGATTGTGTGTGCATGTGAACACACACGTGTGTATGTAGGTAGGTAGCTATGTGTGCATGAGGGAAAGACAGACACTCTGAGAGACGAAGTTACATTCCAACATTAGGATGAGATTCAGAGCCTGGCTATTCTTGGAGGGTCTTCTCCAAATGTTTCCTGCTTTGACTTTTATGTGCTTTCAATACAGACTTAATGGTTGTGTTGACATATTTTAAATGGTTGAAAGGGGCCCACTTTTTTAGAATGTGCTATCCTTGCTTTGTACAGTTGTGTGTGTGTGTGTGTATCTACTAAGTGTCACTTACTGTAATAGACCCAGAAGGGTGCAAGCATGAATAAAACACAACCACACCATCTAGAAGTTAAAAATCTAGTGGTGTAGAAGACAGGCACATAAACACGTGACTGTATTTCAGGAGTTGCTAATCCAGCTCCCAAAAGGACTGGGCAGGTTGGAGTGAGTGGATGGATTGAATCAAGGGAGACTACCTGCAATGCAGAGTCCCCGTGCCCCCTGACAGTGGAGCCAGGAACTCAGCTCTGCCTGAGGGCTGTGATGCAATAAAGCAGGATGGCCAGATCTGCTAATTTTTAAAGAGCAATCCAAATGTGGTTT
>NW_007849727.1:0-668 GCF_000696425.1 Galeopterus variegatus
ATAGTTATTTGTAATAGTCTCTAATGATTCTTTGTGTTTCTATGGTATCAGTTGTTATGTCTCCTTTTTCATTTCTAATTTTTGTTATTTGGGTCTTCTCTCTTCTTTTGTTAGTTAGTCTAGCTAATGGTTTGTCTATTTGGTTTATCTTCTTGAAAAATCAACTTTTTGTTTCATTAATATTTTATATTGTTTTTTGGGTTTCTATTTCATTTAGTTCTGCCATGATCTTAAGTATTTTTTTCCATCTACTAATTTGAGGATTGGTTGGTCTTGTTTTTCTAGTTCTTTGATTATTTTAAATCTTTCTGTTCTTTTGATGTAAGCATTTACTACAATAAACTTCCCTCTTAGTACTGCTTTTACAGCATTCCACTGATTTTGATATGATGTACCTTTATTTTCTTTAGTTTTGAGAAATATTTTGATTTCTTGTTTAATTTATTCTTGGACCCATAGGTCATTCAGGAGCATATGTTTAATTTCCATGTGTTTGTATAATTTCCAGAGTTTTGCTTGTTATTAATTTCTAGTCTTAATCATTGTCATTTTATAAGGTACCTGAAATGATTTCAGTTTTTAAAAATTTATTGAGGCTCGATCTGTGACTAACCTGTGGTACATCCTGGAGAATGTTTCATGTGCTGATGGGAACGTATATTCTATAG
>NW_007849728.1:0-668 GCF_000696425.1 Galeopterus variegatus
ATAGTACTTAGTTCACAGGGTTGTAGTGACAATTAACAAGTCAATGTATATAAAGCATTTCAAAGACTTCCTAGAAATTGCTTCTCCCACACGACTGGCAGATTAGGATGGCCCCAACCCTCAGTTACTGGATTTGCCATATGCACCCTTTGTCAGGGTCATGTTGCCCTCTTGGCAGTCATTTTGGGCAAGATCCCTTTTAAGTCCACCAGTCCAGCTCCCTCACTGGTCCCCAGCATATATCTTGGTGTTGGATGAAGGCCACTTACCTCCCAGTGCTGTTTGTCATACTCTGCTGTCACACAGGGACATTCGCCAGCCACAGAATTCTACTTTAGAACTTCTCTTGGGGAGACCCAGCTGTAGCACTTATGAACCCCAGATCCCAGTGGGCACACGCCAGATGTGCCAAGAGATCCCCCCACTGCCCTTGCACGTGAAGCGAGGGAGAAGCAGTCTCCCTCCACCACCACAGGGGCCAGAAGGCAGGGGCACCCGACACAGCACAGCAAGCACTTTGTCCAGAAAGATCTCTTATAGGCGGGGTTAGGTGATGCGTCCTGACTTTAGGACACGTTTTGTATTGTTCTCTGCCTTTGTGGCCTCATCCAAAACTGAAGTAGAAAGAATTCTATTTTAACTTTCTACTTTATCAGTTATTATTGTCA
>NW_007849729.1:0-668 GCF_000696425.1 Galeopterus variegatus
AAATATATGTAATTGGTGTGTATTATATATAATATATACAAACATATATATACACATATACCTACACACAGATTTTATATATATATATATATATTTAAAAGACTTTATATCTATCTATCTATCTATCTATCTATCTATCTATCTATCTATCTATATATATATATATATATAATCTGCCAAGGATTGGTTCCAGGACCTCCCAGTGATACCCAAAATCTGTGGATGCTCAACTGCCTGATATAAAATGGTGTAGTGTTTGCATATAACCTATGCACATCCTCCTGTGTGCGTTAAATCATCTCTGGATTACCTATAGTACCTAGTACAATGCAAATGCTTTGTAAATTGTTGCTATGCTATATTGTTTAGGAAGTAATGACAAGAAAAAAGTCTGTCCATGTTCAGTACAGATCCAGTTTTTTTCGGAATATTTGAGATTTGTAGTCGGTCGAATCCACAAATAAAAAACCCAGGATCTGGAGGGCTCACTGTATATATGTGTGTATGTGTGTTTGTGTATAAAATCTTCACTCAAAATCATGAGATTATCCTCACATTATGGTTTAAGAAACTGAAACCAAGCAAGGTCAAGTTGCTCGTCTAAGAACATAGAGTAAGAGCTGGCCTGAGTTGAAAACAAGTGTTCTGATTTTAGACCCTGTGGTCTT
>NW_007849730.1:0-668 GCF_000696425.1 Galeopterus variegatus
AAAAAAAAAATAGAAATCTCTAAACTGAAAAGGAAAGAGAACAAAGACTGAAAAAAAGCAGAATATATAAGAATTGTGAGGTAATGTCAAGATATAACATACCTGTAATAGGAATTCAAAAAAAAGAAGAGATAAAGGAAAAATAAAATATTTGAAACAATAATGACTGAAAATTTCTCCAAATGAAGGTCACAAACCAAACCAAAGATCCATGAAGTTCAGAGAACACCAACCAAGATAAATGCCAAAAAAAAACCACACTTGGGCATAAAACATTCAAACTACAGAAATTCAAACATAAAGAAAATACTCTGAAATACGCCAGAGGAAAATATCACATTACAAAAAAAGAGAAGAAACGCATGTAACTTCTGCAGGCAGAAAAGGAGTGGAATGAAACATTTAAAATGTTGAGAGAAAAACCTTGCAAACCTAGAAATCCGTACCCTGTGCCATTATTCTCCAAAAGTCAAGGAGAAATACTTTCACAGACAAAGCAAAAATTTGTCACCAGTACACCTGCCTTGCAAAAAAATGTTAAAAGAAGTGCCTTGCAAGAGATATTAATAGAAGGTCAGAAACTTGGATGCACAAAAGAAAGAGCATCAAAGAAGGAACAAGTGAAAGTAAAATATAATCTTTTATTTTTCTTATATTTAATTCTTATA
>NW_007849731.1:0-668 GCF_000696425.1 Galeopterus variegatus
CAACTATCAAAACTAAATAATAAGTTAGATATCCTTGATGTAGCTTCTTGTGTTTTTTTTTAATCTTTATTTGGTAGCATTTGTCATACAGCATTATGATTTTTGGTCCGTCTTGTGCTACTTGGCTGTATGTATAAATAGGGCAAGGATTTGTCTTGTTAGTATTCCTTTTACCTGCATCAAGTTCCTATGTATGTATGAATGCTTAATGAACATTTGTACAATTAAGAATGAAAGGAAGTAGGAGTAATGACATTTAAATATAACAAGGTTTGTGAAGACCATGACCAGTCTGTGAATTGACTACTTTATATGCATGAATTGACTACTCTATATGGTTATATAACTATGAAGAGTGTTATGGTAATTTCATAATATATTTAAAACATTACAATGTTTGTGATGATTTCAACTTTCTTTAAGTAAATTTTATGAAAGTTCTTTTCTGACCTAGAGCTTAAAGCAGTAGTAAAAAGTGGGGTCCTTTTTGTTTGTGAAAATATAGGAAGAAAACAGCCAAGACATTTCATTCTTGACATAGTGTTGATCCTGTGTCTGAAACGTTTGGGGAAAAGAAAGTTTCTAAAAACTGTTCATGTCTCTTAGTTCTGTGCACTATACTTGGTTCATATAATCATATTTTCCACCTGTCTCCTTTGTTCTTTGAA
>NW_007849732.1:0-668 GCF_000696425.1 Galeopterus variegatus
GAGAAGCTTTTCCCCACCGCACTCCCCTCAGTCTCTCTATTCATGTGACCTCCATGATCCCCTCTGAAATCTTTTCCATTAAAGATGTTCCCAATTGTGGCCCACTATGTGGCCAAGGATGACATCACTCAGATGTGTGTGTGTGTGTGTGTGTGGCGCGCGCCACCGGTAAGGGGATCATAAGCCTTGGCTTGGTGTCGCCTGCGCCCGCGTCCAGCCAGTGAGCGACCATCCCTATATAGGATCTGAACCTGCGGTCTCAGCGCTCTGAGCACTGCACTCTCCTGAGTGCGCCAGGGGGCCCGCCCATGATTCATTACATTTAAGAGATGTAATGAATAACCCGTAACCGTGCATGGGTCATTTAAAATGACAATACGTCCATGTCTACACATCACTTTAATATAATAAACACACGCTTCTCTTGCCTTACTTTCCTTTGCTACAGAAGTAAAGGTTTTGTTATAAGTGATTTCCTCTCCCCTACAGAGAACGCTCTTCCCAGAGTCCTTTCTCAACCACAAGAAGCTGCTCTGTTGCCCCTGCCCTGGTCCACGGGGAGATGGCCACGACCCACAGGTCGACTCTCTGACGGGTCCACTGTCCTGGCGTCCCCTACCGACTCCCCCGTCCCCCTCCCCGGCCCCGGGTGCAGCCCGCTCACCGAT
>NW_007849733.1:0-668 GCF_000696425.1 Galeopterus variegatus
AGAGAACCAGCAGTGTTTCAAAATAAGGAAATTGTAAAAACCCATAATTCTTTTTAATCAGCTCATTAATTAAATTTGTTGTTTTGACGTTGGTGAGCAATTTCATAAACCGATCAGTTTCTTCATTAAAATTTTGGAAATTTAGTTTAAAAGTATGAACTGAAAGTTTGTCAGGAAACTGTACCTGTCAGAGTTTTTTCATGAAATATTTGAAAACATAACATTTTAAAATTATAATTGAACCAAGATTATGACCAGGTAGCATTTATATCCAGACACAGATATTCAAGAACCTTACAAGATTTGGAAACATATATTCATAACACCTCAGTACCAGCAATGCTTTCCCATATAGTCTAATTTATCAAATAAGCCAATTAGTTTTGATACATCTCATATATTCTTTGAGAAGCTCCAGGGCCCTTGGAACTCCTCAAAGTTAGTTAGGTTGAGTTTTCAGAATTTGGTTTTGGAAAGTTTGTCAAATAATAAAGGCATAAAACACTTAGTTGAATAAGATCATAAATTACTACAAAAAATAAAACTGAAGTGACAAAGGATGTCAAAGGGAGAGAGCTCAAGAAATTAACATGAAATAAGTTTCTTAGACCAGTTATCTAAAAGATAAAGAAAAACCTTTCCAATTTTGTATTAAGAGCAGTTAAGTG
>NW_007849734.1:0-668 GCF_000696425.1 Galeopterus variegatus
AAAAAAAAAAAAGGAAAAAGGAAATAAATTTAAAGTATCCTTTATCTCTTGCATTGTCCAAAAAGTGGGGAAGATTCTGTAAAAATCAAGGATGATTGTTGTAATCTCTGGGTCACCAGTTCTCAAAATATGATTCACAGACCCCTGGAAGTCACCAGAGGAAAAGTACTTTTATAGTAATACTAAGGCATTATTTGCCTCTTTTTAATTTGTTGATATTTGCACTGATGGTGCAAAAGCTACAGTGGATAAAAGTGCTGGTGCCTTAGCACAAATCATAGCAGTGGCAGCAAACTGTATTACAAGTCACTGTAGTCTTCACGGCCACACACTTGCAAAAAAAAAAAAAAAAAAAAAGGAGGAGGCAATTTCACTTGACTATCTTTGATGGAACAGCAGAACGGAATTAATTTTTATTAAATCATGAACCTTGACTACACATTTTTTAATATTCTATGTGATGAAACGAGACATAGGCATAAAGCACAGCTTCTGCATACTAAAGTAAAATGGTTGTCTCAAAGAAAAGCATGTGTGTGATTAAGTTGCAAAGTGAACTAGCCACTTTTTCATCCAACACCATTTTGACTTGAAAGAATAATTGACAAATTAACTATTCTTATTCCAACTTGGATATGAAACAGACATCCTCTCAAAAATAAATAAAG
>NW_007849735.1:0-668 GCF_000696425.1 Galeopterus variegatus
TCTATTGATCATTAAGATCAGAGCAGAACTAAAGGAATAGAGACCCCCCTCCAAAATAGAAAAGATTAATTAAACAAACAGTTGGTTTTTCAAGAAGATACATAAAATAGGCAAACCATTATCTAGGCTAAATTAAAAAAAAAAAGAAGATAGAAGACCCAAATAACAAAAATCAGAAATGACAAGGTAGACATTGCATCTGATACCACAGAAATACAAAGAATCTTTTTGAGACTATTATAACAACTGGATGACTATGACTATGAAAATCTGGATGATATGGATAAGTTTCTAAACATGTACAAACTACCAAAACTGAACCAAGAAGAAACAGAAAACCTGAACAAACCAATAATAAGCAAGGAATTTGAAGTGGTAATTAGCAATATTCCAACAAAAAATAAGTCCAGGTCTGGATGGTTTTACAGCTGAATTCTATCAAACTTGTAAAGAGGAGTTAATAGCAATTTTCCTCAAACAATTCCAAACAATTGAAACAGACGCTACTCTACCAAACTTATTCTATGAAGCCAACACAACTCTGATACCAAAACCAGGTAAAGACACAACAAAAGAAGAAAATTACAGGCCAATATCCTTGAAGAACCTAGATGCTAAAATCTTCAACAAAATATTAGCAATCAAAACACAACAACATATTTAAAAAA
>NW_007849736.1:0-668 GCF_000696425.1 Galeopterus variegatus
ACTGCTTCAATCTCATCATTTGTTATTAGTCTGTTTAGGTTTTTTACTTCTTCATGATTCAACCTTGGTAAGTTGTACTTGTCCAGGAATTTTTCCATTTCTTCTAGGTTTTCCAGTTTGTTTGCATATAGTTGTTCATAGTAGTCTCTTATGATTCTTTGTTTTTCTGTGGTATCAGTTGTAATGTCTCCTTTTACATTTTTTACAATTACTCCTTGATTTTACTTGAGTCTTCTCTCTTTTTTCTTCATTAGTCTAGCTAAAGGTTTATGGATTTTATCTTTTCAAAAAACAAGTTTTGTTTTATCAAATATTTGTATTTTATTTTTTAAATTTCTGCTCTGATCTTTGTTTTTTCTTTTATTAATTTTGGATGTGGTTTGTTCTTGTTTTCCTAGTTCCTTGAGGTGTAATGTTAAGCTGTTTATTTGAAGGCTTTCTTCCTTTTTAGTGTAGTCATTTATTGCTATACACTTTCCTCTTAGAACTGCTTTTGCTGTATCACATAGGTTCTAATACGTTGTGTTTTCATTTTTGTTTGTCTCCAGGGATTTTTTAGTTTCCTTTTTTATTTCTTCTTTTACCTATTTGTTGTTTAAGAGCATTAAAAAAAAAAACATTTCCATGTATTTGTACAGTTTTCAGTGTCCCTTTTGTTGTTGATTTCT
>NW_007849737.1:0-668 GCF_000696425.1 Galeopterus variegatus
AGATATTTCATTGTTGACTTACTAGAACACTATTTATTTTTGTATGTTGACTTTGCATCCTATCTCTGTACTGAATTAATTTATTAGTTCTAGTAATTTTTTGGAGGAGTTTTAGTGCTTTCTGTGTACTTAACCATGTCATCTGCCAATAGGGATCATTTGCCCTCTTCCTATATAATTTGGATTTCTTTTATTGCTTTCTCTTGCCTAATTGCTCTGGCTAGAACTTAAAGTACCATGTTGAATAAGAATAGAGAAAGTGGGCATCCTTGTCTTGTTCCAGATTCCAGATAAAAAGCCTTCTCTTTTTGACCATTTAGTATATTAGCTGTGAGATTGTCATATATGGCATTAATTGTGTTGAGGTATATTCTTTCTATACCTAATTTGTTAACTGTTGTTATGGTTTAACTGTGTCCCCCAAAACCTCATGTGTTAGAAACTAGATCCCCATGATGACAGTGTCAGGAAGGTGAGAAATCCAATTACAATATTTGAAGAGTGGGGCCTTTGAGAGGTGACTGGCTAATGATTACTCTGTCCTCATAAATAGATTAATCCCATTTATGGATTAATGGGTTAATGATTTAGTAGGTTATCATGGAATTGAGTGGTGGCTTTATAAGCAGAACAACTGAGATGGTTAGCTGTCTTGCTCCTGCCATTTT
>NW_007849738.1:0-668 GCF_000696425.1 Galeopterus variegatus
ATCAGACTGAAGCTAATCTCCAACTGAGAACACATCATTGCTTAGCATTTCCTCCCACCCTGCCTGCTGTCCCTTCTCCCTTTCACCCAGGAGCTCCCCTTCAATAAGTCACCAGCACAGGAATTCCTGTCTCAGGCCCCGCCTAGGGGATTTAACCTAAGACAGGCACACATTAGTTGTGGAATTGGCTGGCTTGCAGATTTGCTTATCTTAAAATTTACTAAGTGTTCCCAAATTGCTCTCCAAAGTAGTTGTGCAAATTTACATACCCACCAGCAGTTTATAAACATTGGCATTTCCCCCAAACCTTCATCAATACTAGTGTAATAGACTAATTTTGCCAATCAGATTGCTGTAATAGGCCATCTCATTATTGTTTTAATTTGCAATTCTATGTTTACTAGTGATGTTGAGAATCTGTTTTATATCTTTATTGGCCATTCCAATTTCTTCCTCTTATTTGTTCATATCGTTTACCCGTTTTTTTCTTGCTTTGGAATGTTTTGGTAAATTGATTCTTTGGAATTTTTTTTAAAAGTTATTTTGGAAATGAATTCACTCCTGGTTATACAGGCTACAAATATCTACTCCCACTCTGTGGCTTTCACAAATCTATTCACTTTTTTATCATATAGGAGTTCTTCATTTTTTTTTTTTTAAAGATGACC
>NW_007849739.1:0-668 GCF_000696425.1 Galeopterus variegatus
AGTAAACATGGGAGTGCAAGATACCTCTCTGACATATTGATTTAATTTCCTTTGGGTATATACTCAGTAATGGGATTGCTAGATAACATGGTAGTTCTAATTTTTTTTTTTTTTTTTTTTTTAAAAAGATGACCGGTAAGGGGATCTTAACCCTTGATTTGGTGTTGTCAGCAGCACGCTCAGCCAGTGAGCGAACCGGCCATCCCTATTTTGGGTATATTCTCAGTAATGGGATTGCTAGATAACATGGTAGTTCTACTTTTAATTTTTTGAGTAACCTCCATACTGTTTTCCATAATGGCTTCACTAGTTTACACTCCCACCAACAGTGTGCAAATGTTCCCTTTTCTCCACTTCCTTGCTAACACTTCTTTTCAATTTTTTTGGTAATAATTATTCTAACTGGAATGAGGTGGTATTTCATTGTTGTTTTGATTTGCATTTTCCTAATGATTAGTGATGTCGAGCATTTCTTATATGCCTGTTGGTCATGTGTATGTCTTCTTTTGAGAAATGCCTATTAAGATCCTTTGCCCATTTCTCAACTGGGTTATCTGTGTTTTTGTTGAGTTCTTTAAGCTCCTTGTATATTCTTGGTATTAACCTGTTGTCAGATGTGTAGTTTGCAAATATTTTCTCCCACTCTGTAGGTTGTCTCTTCACTCTGC
>NW_007849740.1:0-668 GCF_000696425.1 Galeopterus variegatus
TGGTCTGGAATTTACAACACTGGCCATCCTGAGTCTCCAGCTTACAGACTGTGGGACTACTCAGCCTCCATAATCATGTGAGCCAATTCCTCACAATGAATCTGTGTGTGTGTGTGTGTGTGTCCTATTGGTTCTGTTTCTCTGGAGAACCTTAACCAATACAATCACCATGCTAGAGGACCACCTGCTGGATTTACTGAATCCCACAGCAAGCCATCAAATCAGATCCAAAGGAAAATCATATAAATTGTGGCATATCCTCAGAGACCAAGTCAGCTCTCACCCTTCCCAGACTTATCTGGAGGTCATGACTGGATCACTGAGACGTCAAGATGAATGTGCCAAAAATTTCATCTGCTTTCATCACCTGTAGCCGACCAAAAGAAACAAAAAGTTTGGGGTCAAATTCTATTTTTTTACCTTAAATATTGAAGGCATATCTCTAATTCCTGCATAGGAATTCATAGTGTCGAAGAGCCACAATGTGTATAAAAATAACAGAAAGCAACAAAAATAGTTGCACATATTTCAGTAATACTTAAAGAAAAATTTTTTCCCCGGGTTGGCCAGTTAGCTCACTTGGGAGAGTGTGGCACTGTGAACACCCAGGTTAAGGGGTAGGCTCCCCTTGACAGCTGCCAATAAAAAAAAAAAAAAAAAAAAAAAAA
>NW_007849741.1:0-668 GCF_000696425.1 Galeopterus variegatus
ACCCCAGGAACCTCACCTGACAGCTGTTGCCCACTGATAAGACTGGGCCTTGCAGGTATAACGTGCAAGCTGCTGGCGCCCATTACAGCCCTCAGACCCGGAGGCTGCCTGCTGTGCTGCTGGGTGACATCACCGAGACACAAAGCCCCACTCCCACCCTCACATCCCCCTCTGTCACTTCTCGTTGTGTGACAGAGACACAAAGATTACTCAGCACCCAAATATTAAAAGCAAGGAGAAGCCTGAAGGGACTGCACTGAGAAAACTTCCTCAAGAAGGGAGAAACAAGGCACAGCCCTGAGTCGGTATTTGCTTCAGCTTTTACTGTAAAGACAAGGAAATACAAGAGAAAAAACCAACTTAATCAATCACTTGTCAAAGGAATGGAAAGAAATTGGCCATGGGGCACTCTCTGGAAAACATCTGAAGAAACGAAGGAGAGGGAGTGAGGCTGGATAAGAAATGACCTACATGTTCTTATCTAACCCAGCAGAGACTGTCTGCAGTTTTTGGCACTTGGGTTCTGCATAAGTGCATTTAGGACTTTTGCCCTTTGTGTGCTCCCTGCTCTGCATCCAGCCTATGAGCTCACACAGCCCTCCCCTGCACTACAGCCTCTGGAGTGTCTCATGCCGTGAGGGACAAGTGCCACTGACAAAGCTTGCTGT
>NW_007849742.1:0-668 GCF_000696425.1 Galeopterus variegatus
CTTAATGAATACACGTTACACCAGGTACTGCTAAAGGACATATAGAGTGATACACTACATTAAGTAATAACATTTTGCACATTATAAAATAGATGAAATATATAAAATCAATATCCATAATTTTGTCTTTTCAAGGTATTTTAACTATTATTGAAGGCTAGCTGTTCAACAGGACATTATAAATTTCTTGGGTCATTAAATAGTAATAATATCCATCAATTAACTTACTCCACACTGGTTACTTTACGATCACTATCTTTTAATATATGAAAACTTTATGAGGTGGTATATTATTTGGGGCATGTGAATTGCTGTAACAAGCACCCCAAAATCTCAGTGGCTCAACAAAGAGAAATTTATTTCTTGCTCATTTCATATTTCCTTTTCTTCAAGCAATGATTCAAAGATTGAGGCTTCTTTAAGCTAGTGTGACTACCATCCCTACCTTGAGCCTTCAATTCCTGCATTGAACCATTTCACGCAGTTGGACAACCAGTGAAGAAAATATGTGGAAGGGCTTGTGGGGCATTTTAGGGGCCGGGTCTGGAAATGGCATGCACCTGTTTTGCTTACATACCATTGACCAGAATCAGAAACAGCATTGATTTGATTCAAGGTGGACTGGAAAGTATAGTCTACCTTTGTGACCAAATAAAAAATAAAATTGT
>NW_007849743.1:0-668 GCF_000696425.1 Galeopterus variegatus
TTGTAAAAATGCTAGTGTGGGACGGCATGACTGCTGACCACAAGCTTGCCTGTGCTGGGCTTAAAGATCGTTCTATGGAAAAGAGGGTCATTGCCAGTAGAGACATTGGAGGCTACCAACAACAAACCAGGGCCTTAACTTCCGCTCTACAAGCTCAAGCAGAAACGCTTGCAAGTGCTATGACCCAGGCTCTTAGTATCAGGATCCCTAAGGAGAGCCCCAGCCAACCTTCCTATAAGGGTCAATGTTATGGCTTTGGGGAACCAGGTCATTTCAAAAGGGACTGTCCCAACCGGAAAAAATAAAAACCTTCCTTCTACACCATGCCCTAGATGCGGTAAAGGGCTTCATTGGTAGCATGAGTGCCAGTCTAAGTTTGACAAGGATGGAAAACCTTTAAACTAGAGGAGGGGAAATCTCCAGCCCCATCACCCCAAGAGGATACAAAGCCAGCACCTCCATGCCCTTCCAGGTGGCCAGTACCCCCACGTTCATTGGACTATACCTATAGTCCCTGGTTTAAGACCAAAAATGAATCTTAAAATTCAACGTAAAGAGTTCCGATGCCTCATTGACATGGGGGCAGATCGAACAGCCCTTAGATGGAAAGAAGTCCCTTCAAGCTGGAAGTTAGTTCCAGGCCCCCAAATTTTGGGGGTAGGGGGAAA
>NW_007849744.1:0-668 GCF_000696425.1 Galeopterus variegatus
TACGGGGGCAACACTGAGGGTTGCAATCCGTTGCCGGACACAGAAAAAAAAAAAGACAAAAAAAAAAAAATTTTTTTTCTTTTATGGATCGATATTTTGGTGCCTTATCTAAGAAATCTTTTTATAATCCAAGACAACAAATATTTCTCCTATAATTTCTATTAGAAGTTTTGTAGTTTAAGATTTTACAATCAGGTCTTTGATCCATTTTTGAGTTAATTTATGTATATGGCACAAGGTTCATTTTTTGCATATGGTCATACCATTATTCCAGTACCATTTATTGAGTTAGCATCTTATTTAAAGCCGCGGCATGTGACTGAAAGAGTGCAGAGTTAGGCATAGGAGACGTTGGATTCTAGTCTTGGAACATCACCTTGTTAACACACAGAGATACTAGCCAGAGAGGTGAAATCCAAGTGGTGGGTGACAGGACAGCTTGGTAGACTGGGAAGAGCACATGAGCTGCAGGCAGGTGGTCCTGCGGTCTGCTGCTTACTAACCTTTTGACACCGACAAGTTTCCCTATCTCAGTCTTACTTGTTTTTTTAAAATGAAAGTAATGCATGCTGGCAAAGCTGGTTTGAAGGTTCAATTAGATGATGTATATATATCTTGGGAAATGGTAGATGCTCGATAGTGGTAGCCGTTACTGTCATTGAATGATC
>NW_007849745.1:0-668 GCF_000696425.1 Galeopterus variegatus
GTGACTGGCCGTCTTTCTCCTTGTGCTTTAATTTGTATTCTCCAATTACTCTTAAGGTTGAGAACTTTTTCATATATTCATTGCCCACATGGGAAAATACCTTTTTTGAGAAATCTGTGTTCAAATCACTTGCCCACTTTTCAACTGAGTAGTCTACTTTTTTCTTATTGATATTTTAGGAATGCTTTTGGTATTCTGGATGTGTTTTTTGTTGTTTACATGAATTGTAAATATCTTCTCTCATTCTGTGGTTTCTATTATTACTCTTTATGGTGTCTTTTAAGAAATAGGCATTCTTAATCTGAATGTAGTTTTAATTATCTATCCTTTTTGTTACGATTTTGATTTTGTGTCCTATTTAAGAAATCTTTCCCTATCCCTAACGTCATGAAAATATTTTCCTTTATTACCTTCTCGAAAATACATTGTTTGGCTTTTTGCACTTAGATCTATAATCTACCTGAACTTGATTTATGTGTAAGAGGGTTGAATTAAATTTTTTTCCTCAAATGATTGACCCAATACCATTTACGTAAAATAATATCCTTTCTCTCCATTGGTTGCTGTACTACCTTTTCAGAAATCAAGTGTTAATATGTGCGTCGGTCTGTTTCTAGGCTATCTATCCCACTTGTCACTAGTCAATATCACACTGTCTGAACTTCTGC
>NW_007849746.1:0-668 GCF_000696425.1 Galeopterus variegatus
GGCATGTTACATATGTAAGTTTATGAGAAAACAGAGATTACTCGGGTCTACAGCGGGAAGAGGAAATTTTTTGAGAGAAGGGATCTAAGAAGATTACCACATTTAGATGGAGTGATAATAGCGAATGAAGCATTCTAGGCTAAAGAAGCCACATGAGCAAAGACAGAATACACAACTAAGCAAGATAAGCACATTAAATGTGAAGGAGACTAGTGTGGCTAAAGCAGAGAGTGTTCATTTTAAATTCCCAGGAATAACATAAGGTGGGAGGGCAGATTAGGAAGGGCTATGGGTCATATTTAGATTGATTCATGGGTTTATGTGTTTATATCTTATTCATCGACAAGATATTAGGAGTTAACTGGGTGGGAAAGTGGCCTGGTGAAATGTTATTTTTGGAAGATTAATACCTGTAGCTGCATTATAAATGGGAAGGGTTTAGGGCACTAAATCTAATTGGAAAGATGTAGATTAAGGGCAGCAGTCCTCAAAATGGGGCATGTCTACCCTTGGGGTTCCATCGAGATCTTTCAATGGCATTGTCCTAAGGAAATTGGTTTCAAATCCTAAACTTTTATTTGTACTCTTTCCTAAAACTGATCTGTACCTTGAGATGTCATGCTGGTTCTCAGCTCCTACCTTTTCTTTCACCATAAACCTTCTTCTCC
>NW_007849747.1:0-668 GCF_000696425.1 Galeopterus variegatus
ATGATTAACATTTAACTCAGTAGATTTTGTGTAAAGCAGAGTGCCCTCCATAATGTAGGTGTGGCTCATCCAATCAGTTGGAGGCTTTAATCAGAGACTGAGCTTTCCAGAAGAAGGAATTAAGAAATCTCCAAACTGCAACATAGAAACCCTGTTTGAATTTCTAGCCCGCTGCCTTGCAGAATTCAGACTCAAGACAGCAACATGAACTTCTATCTGAATTTCCAGCCTGCCAGCTTGCCAGCCTGCCCTACAGATTCTGGACCTTCCAGCCCCCACAATCTCATAAGCCAATTCCTCAATCCCATAAAATAACTAAAATAAGTCTATCTCATTCTTCCTCCTTATTCTCTTTCATATACGTATGTACGTACACACACACACACACACACACACACACACACGAGTATGTCAGAAAGTTTGTGGAATAATAGAATTAAAAGATAATACAAGCTTGGAGAAAATTATGTTAAGTGAAATAAGCCAAGAACGGAAAGAGAAATACCATGTTCTCACTCATATGTGGAAGCTAAAAAAGTTGATCTCATAGAAGTGGAGAGTAGAACGGTGGTTGCTAGAGACTGGTAAGGGGAGGGACAACAGGGGGGTGGGGAGGTGGTGGTCAATGGATACAAAATTGTAGAGAGAGAGGAAGAATAAGATCTGGT
>NW_007849748.1:0-668 GCF_000696425.1 Galeopterus variegatus
TTTTTTTTCATTAGTTTCAAAGAATTTGTTGGATTTCCTGTTTAATTTCTTCTTGGACCCAGATGTCATTAAGGAACATGTTGTTTAATTTCCATATGTTTGTATAGTGTCCAGAGTTTCACTTCTTACTGGTTTCTACTTTTAATCCATTGTTTTCTGATTTGTGACCTAACATGTGGTCTATCCCGGAGAATTTTCTGTATGCTGATGAGAAGAATGTATATCCAGTGGTTGTTAGATGAAATGTTCTGTAGATATCTGCCAAGTCCGATTGGTCTAAAGTGTGGTTTAAGTCCTGTGTTTCTCTGTTGAGTTTTTGCCTGGATGATCTATCCAATGTTAAGAGAGGGGTGTTCAGGTCCCCAACTATTTATCATATTTGGGTCTATCTCTTTCTTCAGGCCTAATAGTGTTTGCTTTATATATCCGGGTGCTCCAATGTTGGGTGCATGTATATTTATGATTGTTATGTCTTCTAGCTGGATAGATCCCTTTATCATTATAAAGTGGCCTTGCCTCTTTTTATGATTCTTAGTTTAAAGTCTATTTTATCCAGTGTAAAAATAGCCACTCCTATTTGTTTTTGATTTCCATTTGTGTGGTATATCCTTTTATGTCTCTTCACTCTTAGTGTGTGTGTGTCTTTGTAGCTGAGGTGAGTTTCTTGT
>NW_007849749.1:0-668 GCF_000696425.1 Galeopterus variegatus
GTTCAGCCTCTGGCCCAGACAGTCTGGGTCTGTTTTCAGGTATGACCCTCATAAGCTGAGATCTTGGGCAAATTATTGGATGCCTTTGTGTCTGGGTTCCATCTTCTGTGAAAAAGGAGGGTAATAGCCCTACTTGGTAGAGTTGTTTCAAGAATTAAATGAGTCACTTCATGTAAAACACTTAGAATAGTGCCCAGCGAGGTTGATATTACTGCTGTAGACCAGGGTGAGCCGAGACTCACCCGAAAGGGCTTAATTGACTGTTGACGTTTGGTTCCTTCCACTGGACTCTGAGCACCCTGGGCTTATCTCTATGCCTGGCACATCTCAGGGACTCGAAAATGTGCGTTGAAAGGACGAACACATGAACGAGTGAGTTAGGAAGAGTAGGGCATCAAGAGAAGCTTCTGGGTAGAGGCAGCACTTGGGGAAGGGCCCGGCAGACAAGGGGAGGGCAGCTGAAGACAAGGCTGGGAGGCCGGTGTCACCAGGCCGGTGTCCAGCTGGGCTGCCGGGAGGCTCTTGAGGACAGGAGCCGAGCCAGGCCCGAGGTGGGGTCAGGGTGGGAGAGGGAGGCCAGAGGAGGCCGAGCTGGCCGGAGCCTGCCACAGAAACTGCACAGCCGTGTCCCTAACTGGGTCATGAGGGTCGGGATCAATGAGGGCTGC
>NW_007849750.1:0-668 GCF_000696425.1 Galeopterus variegatus
TACTCAGTCTGGCAACATTCCCCTTCCCCATTCCCCACAGCTGCTATTCCAACTTGGCTCTAATTCCCCTCCAGCCCAACCTCCACACTCTCAGGAGACACCCTCATTTTCTGCTTCATTGAAAAAATAGGGATCATCAGACCTAATATGCTCTCGGTTTTCTTTTTTCTCAAAATGTAATCCACAACCATCCTTCTCTCCTGGTCTCCCATCTCATGGAGAGCTATATGCCTTCCCCTCTTGCTAACCCCTGGCTCCCTCAGGCCTTGCTTCTCACTGTAAGGGTGATGACACTTCAGCCTCTAAGATTGCACACGTTAACTTCATGCCGTGATAGGGTAGTTTCAGTCTGAACATTGGCAGGACCTTGGGGAAGTTCTTGTTTCTCTGACCCTCAAGTTTCTCATCTGTGCAATGGGGTGATGCCTGCCTTACAGGTTGTTTTCGTGATTAAATGAGGCAACACAAGCAAAAGTATGTGGCACATTCCTGAACACCTGACAGATACTGTGGTGGATACCCTCCAGAATAACTGTTCCACGATCATCCCCCTCCTCCTGGTGTTCACACTCTGGTATAATACCCCTTCATTAAATGTGAGCAGGGACTGTGACTGACTGTCTTCTAACCAATAGAATATGGCAAAGGAGAAGGAATGTCATGTTCAT
>NW_007849751.1:0-668 GCF_000696425.1 Galeopterus variegatus
CACCCTTAACTGTCATCTACCGAGCTGTGCTGCGGTTCCCTGAACAGGGTTCCAAGGAGTGGTTTCATAAAAATCTAGAGATGTAAGAGATCTTAAAGGTTATCTAAACCAGAAGCCTTGCACAGATAAAACAGAGACCCAGAGAGTTTCAGTAACTCTCCCAGCTCCACCCGTTTTCAGGCCCAAAGCCAGCGAGTGTGGTTCAGGGAGCCAGGCTCCTGCGGTGGCTCCCGTCAGCGGCATGCGGTGTCAGGGGCTGCTTCAACTATTCCCTTCTGCAGTACCCACTACGATAAATTCCATCGCTAGGCCTTTAGTCCTACCTGGTTTATGTTTTTACCTGCTTCTAGATCACAACTTCATAGATCAACACTGCAGTTTTGCTCCAAAATACATGGTGCAGTATCTACAGTTTTCCAATTAAAAATAAAAATAGAATCACTGTATGCTCTTCGATTTTAGAGAATTTAAATAATATAAGATGGTTGCTTTTACTGTTCTGGGTTCTCCTTCAGGTCACTGTATGAAAAATGTAGAAATAAGCACTGTCTTTATCCTTTAGCTTCCCGGGTCTCTCGAGTGTCTGTCTTAGGAGAATACTAACAACCAAATTTAAACTCTCTACATACAATCGTTAAGATGAAGATGACAGACACATGCTACAATAT
>NW_007849752.1:0-668 GCF_000696425.1 Galeopterus variegatus
GGTAAAGCAGCAGGTCATGTCCAAAACAAAGGACACTGCCAGCCACATTCGGAATTGTGATTTCCTGTTACTGGAAGAATTTCAATTGGTGAAGGATTGGACCCTCTATTTTTCTACAGAACACAAGTCTGACCGTTAGCTCCAGTGTTCTTTTCACTGTGACTTTGTTCTGATATTCTTCAATACCCACACTATCACAAACATCACCATGCCTAGTACTGTCTAGTTAGAAATGAGAAAATGGATTTCTCTCTCCCTCTCTCTAAATAAACACTTTCACAGAGTATACTACAAGGTGAAAACCAGAAGCCGAACCCAACATTTAAAGGCAATAGTCAGTCAGTGAATACTTGGGCATAACCATCCATCACAAGCACTCACCAAAAGATGGCTCACTTTAGACTACACTGTTACAATCTCCTACGGTAAAACTTATACTTGTCCTGGATCAGTCAAGTAATATCTCAAGAGAATGTGTTTGTAGGCTGGCTGCTTGGCTCAGTTGGTTAGAGCAAAGAGTTGATAACAGCAAGATCAAAGTTTTGGATCCCCTTACCAGCCAGCCACCCTCACCCTGCCAAAAAAAAAAAAGAGAGAATATATTTGTAAATTGTAAATTCATATCCCAAAAAAACACAGCATACCAGAGAAACAGAAAAAAAAAAAAA
>NW_007849753.1:0-668 GCF_000696425.1 Galeopterus variegatus
TGTTTTCTTTCTAGCAGTGTATTTTGATTTCTCACTATTTGTTTTTAGCATGTCTCATATATTTTTGACTTATGGTTACCATGAAACTTACAAAAAACTGTTATAATTATAACATATTTTAGACTAACAACAAGTTATCTTTGATATAGAAGAAAAAGAAAAAAACAAAACCAACTCTATGCTTTGGAGTCATCCAACCCTTCCCCACTACACACACTTTTTGACAATGCTCTAAAACGATGAATGGGCCAAAGAAGAATTTGAAAAGGAAATTTTAAAATTCCAGGAGACAAAGAAAAATGAAAAAGCAATATACCAGAACCTTGGAGATACAGAAAAAGCAGTTCTCAGAGGGAAGTTTATAGCAATAAATGCCTCCAAAAAATAAGAAAGGCTTCAAATAAAAAACCTAATGTTATATCTCAAGAGGCTAAAGAAACACGAACAAACGAAAACGAAAATTAGTACAGGAGAGACATAACAATGATTAGAGTAGAAATAAATGAATTAGAGATTAGAAAACAATAAACAAGATTGGTGAAACAAAGAGTTGGTTTTCAAATAGATAAACAAAATTGATAAACCTGTAGCTAAACTAATGAAGAAGCAAAGAGAAGACAACTAAAATTGGAAATGAAAAAGGAGACATTACAACTGATACTACAGAA
>NW_007849754.1:0-668 GCF_000696425.1 Galeopterus variegatus
GCAAGGAGGGTGTGTGCCATCGCTAACCTGTCATCTCCAGATAAGTGATTCTTGTTCTCCACTTCTGAGTGCTTTTTTCACCACTTCCATCAAGGCCATCCAACATCAGGGATATTCTCCCTCCAAATCTCAAAAATCTCAGCTACTTTTCTAGCTCTTTGTGCCATTACACATTTCCATGGATGCTGCAGCCGAGACAGCGTGTAGTGATGTGGACCTGGGAGTCCTGCCTGGGGGACTGACATAACCCTGAAGCAGGGTGGGCTTCAGGAGCCAGCTCCTGGTAGCAGAGGTAGAGGGTGAGGGACAAACAATAAGAATAACTTCTGCCAAGCTGTTATTTTCAGGCTCTTGGGCACAGAGATTTTTGTGCATTATATTATTTGACCCTAAAAACAACCCTATGAGAGATGTACTATTATATTCCCCATTTTGTAGATGAGAAAATGGGCACAGAAATGTTAAGCAAATTGCCCAAGGGTCACAGTGGTAAAACTGGGAACCAGAATAAAGACCTTTCTCTCTTTCTTTTTTTGTTTTCTTTAGCTCTCCCTCCTCTCTCTTACGCAGCATTTTATTGACCTATGACATTTCCATCACTTCCACATTCCTTCATGCCCCTTTCCAGCAATTACCCACTCTCCCTGACTCCCAAGGTAACCAATATG
>NW_007849755.1:0-668 GCF_000696425.1 Galeopterus variegatus
AAAGACCGGAAATATTATATATGCATAAATACATTCACACAAATTCACATACACACACACAAACACACAAAAAAGCAAGAACAAATGTAATCTAGATAGCAAGAAACAAGTGACATCAGCAAAAATTGGAGTAAACAACTCCAAAATTTCTCACCTCCATAGAAACATTGAGAAAAATGGGGGAAATTGTTAGAACCAACTTTTTCTGAACTCTGGAAATTTGTCAAAGTTTTTCAACAATCGAGGGAGTATTTATTCAAAAAAAACAATAGCTAAATGTCAGTAAAAACAGTGAGTTTTTTTGGTATTTTAAATTGTCCTTTCCCCCAGCTCCATGGCAGCAATGAAAACCAACAGCTTGGAAGCCACCAGAGGGGGCAGAATGTTGTTGGAACTCATTCAAAGCCTCTTTCTCAGAGAATTGTTGTTATTTAACCTGTTTGGTGGTTCCCTTGAAGACCATACACATCTTTATTTGACCTAACTCTAAAATCATTTTGCAAAAAGCTTTTTAGCTGTGGGAGTTTGTCAGAAACAATTAGAGACAATTGTTTAACTTTGCGGCTTCCTGAGACAGTGGCTAGAATTTGGGACAAACATTAACTATAATCTTAAAAAGAAAAATTGAGAAATGAGGTTTCCATAGGTGCTTTGAAAAGCTCCTGCAT
>NW_007849756.1:0-668 GCF_000696425.1 Galeopterus variegatus
GGTGTTCTGGCTGCAGGCTCTGCAGCAGAGTTGCGTGATCAATGCGTTGGCCTGCTGAATATGCATTGAACTGCCCATCAGTATGACTGTAGGATTTGCATGGAGGATCACACCAAAGGTGACTACTAACTGGACATATGCAGCTAACAGTTAAAAGGACAGAACTGCAAGCCTTAAGGCATATTGAATGGACAATAGGTTATGTAAATGTAAGGGCCATTTATCCTCACTAAGGGAACATTGTGGAAGATTCTGACCATGTAGAATGGATGGCAAGGGACCCGAAAGGGGTGGATTGTTGGGAAAATGGAACGATTTGGTCAGGTTCCCCTCACCTCAGAGCCGGTTCATGGTGGTTCCTAAACACGGTGTGGGTGGGGTGAGTGCACCCGCATGGTGCCGCTTTGGCTGGTGTTTTTACTGCCTTGGGCGCCCACCCTGTTCGGCTATGTTTTTCCCAACCTGCGGCTTCCAAAGACTGTGTGGCGGGTTACCTAGCTCATAGACCTGTATGAAGGGGCCTGGTGACCCAGCCTGGCGTGGAGGGTCTGGTGACCCAGCCCAGCTTGTGAAGGGTTTGTGACCCAGTCTGTGAATGGGCTTGAGAGGTCTGGGAGCTCCAGATCCAGCCCTAGCTCAACCATCGGCCCAGTCGATGCAGGATTACC
>NW_007849757.1:0-668 GCF_000696425.1 Galeopterus variegatus
ACTTCCTCTGACAAATGTTTATTGAAAGCCAACTGGATAGAGTCAGGGACTCCATCCTGGGCAATTCACTCACCTTCCTGCCCTTCCATTGTGAGAACTAAGTGAGAAAATGTGGATCAAGGGCCTGGCACGCGGTAGAACCTCCTTATATTTTACTTACCAGTCTTCTGCCCATCATGGAACACAAAGAAAACAATACAATTTTTTGCACACTGGGATTAAACTGGGGTAACTGCATGGGACTTAGCGAAAAAAATCATTATATTACCTTTTTGTATAAATTTAATTATAATAAAAGTAAATTTAAAAGTATTAGGGGAGGTATTAAATCTGGAATTGATATGAAACATCAAAATAAGGTTTCTTTAAAAAACTTAATCAGAAAACTCAGGCTCACATTTATGTACATACTTTTTTGTGTAAGTTTGTTTGTTTGAACTGGCTACAATTACTGACCAGAATTTTTAGATTATTCTTCAGGAGTGTGAGAGGAATTGCCCACAAGGTCTGCAGGTCACTGGGACAACAACTGCCCTTTCCAGCAGGAACACACATGCCAATCTCAGAAGGATTGTGCATGAGTTCACAAATATTTTGGTACTAGCACCTGGGTGTTAAGAAGCAATCTGCACATTTGGAATTTTACACAGGTAATGTGTCAGAGATTT
>NW_007849758.1:0-668 GCF_000696425.1 Galeopterus variegatus
TCGCAACCCTCGGTGTTGCGCCCGTACTGCGACCAGCAACGGGATCGCAACCCTCGGTGTCACGCCCCCACCGCGCTCAACCAGTGAGCGGACCAGTCTCTATATGGGATCTGAAACCTCGGTGGGAGCGCCGCCACGCTCCTAAGCGCCGCACTCTACCGAGTGCGCCACCGTGCTGGCCCATCAGTATTTCTTTGAAATTATGTTCTGTTCCATTCCCTGTCTCCTCTCCTTCTGGTACTCCCCTTGTACATATGTTTGTGCACTTAAAGATGTCCCATATTTTTTGTAGGCTCTGTTCATTTTCCCTCATTCTTTTTCTCTCTGTTCTTCAAAGTGTCTAATCTCGGGCTGGCCCTGTGGCTCACTCAGGAGAGTGCAGCACTGGTAGTGCCGAGGCTGTGGGTTCGGATCCTGTATAGAGATGGCCTGTGTGCTCACTGTCTGAGTGTGGTGCAGACTGCACCATGCTGAGGGTTGCAATCTCCTTACAGGTCAGAAAAAAAAAAGTGTCTAATCTCTATTGATCTATCTTCAAATTCATGAACTCTTTCTTCTTTCAGTTCAAATAAACTGTTGATCCATTCTAGTAAATTTTTCATTTCAGTTGCTTTACACTTCAACTACAGACTTACCATTTGATTATTTTTAAAATTTCTATTTATTGA
>NW_007849759.1:0-668 GCF_000696425.1 Galeopterus variegatus
ACTGAGGGTGGCAGGGGCCCCTCCTTTGTACTGGAGGCTTATTAGTATTCAGCCATCATGGAAGCACCTTGGAGGGAAAAATTGTAATAGGTCCTGAATGAACCCAGCTTGCAGCCATGGCTGGGAGGTGACAGGAAGCAGACTGAGCTGCCCTTAAGGTAAGGCAGTGATGACCGGCTGAGCCAGATCCTGGGTCGGGACAGTTTCACGTGGCATCAGTCAACAGGCACTGCCCAAGGCCTGCTGGGATGAGCAGACCACTGGGCAGGTAGAAGCCCAGCTTGGGGCAGAGGGAAAGGGGGCCAGACAACACTGGCATTCCCAGGGGGGTCACCAGGCAAGTGACAGGGAAGAGCAGCTGCAGTTGGCTATGGCAGTTACATTTGTCCATCAGACCCCTAGGTTGCCAGCAGTGAAGTCCCAAATCTGGACAGCTGAACTTGGGGTCACTACTAGTTTATATGAAGCCTTTGCAGAGCTAAAACCGGCACCTTCTTAGCAGAAGACTAGAGAAAGTGCCCCGCTGGGTATGTGCAGTCCTGCCCACGCAGGGCTTGGTTAAAGCACTGGCTAGAGTTCAGCCCCCACTTGCCGCTTTGCAGTACGTAGTACACAAACCATACAGCTATTCACAGTGGCCCCAAGGGAGATCTACCTTATGTTTCAAT
>NW_007849760.1:0-668 GCF_000696425.1 Galeopterus variegatus
ATACAGAACTGCAGGGGGTGCAGTTTGCCAAAAAGACAAAAGACCCAGACCAGAGTTTCCATACAACCCAGGTGTATCAGACCTCACAAGACCCAGAAGTGCTTACAAGGTCAACAAATAATACCCAAATTGCACAAAAAGCCTTCCCCAGAGAATTGGCAGCAAAGCAGCAATTTAGCCCAACCACAGGTCTCAAATTCTGTTTCCTACAGGAAGTCCCCCCATTTTAGAAGTAATCAAAGAACAACAAATTAATTCCAGTGCAGAGTTGAAGTGGTGGGAATAGCAAATAATCAAACACAGAACTGAAAGAAAAAACAAAAAACTCACAGATCAGAGACAAAGTTCTGATATTAACCAGTAAAGGTCTAACACCCAAAGAACACCTATAATACCTAGAAGGACCAGAAGCTGAGAGCCTCAACCATGCTCCCCTGGTTCCTCATGCAGCCCAGCAATGACCGCCAGGCCACTGCTGGAAATGCCCCAGGCTCCCAGGTTGGCCAGGGGCCAATGGCCTCAGCCATGCCTCACCAAAGTCCACATCCAGCCAAGCTATGACCAAGCCACCACTGGAAGCCCCCTGGGCTACTCTGTCAGAATAAGAGGGGTGCCATGGTCCTTAACCACACCCCTTTCCTCTTCCTCCCACCCTATCACCATCTGTC
>NW_007849761.1:0-631 GCF_000696425.1 Galeopterus variegatus
TTTAATTGAGATTGGAGTAGGCCATTAGCTCATTTTACAATTGCCTGGCTTGTGGGGTTATATGGGATTCCAGTAACATGTTGAATATTTTAATTATCATAAAATAATTGAAAGGCCTTAGAAGTATATGTGAGTCCATAATCAGTTTTAATTCGACTTGTAAAAAGTACATTAAAGTCTCGATGGTCAATGAGAATGTCATCCATGTAATGATAAATCAAGGTACCTGGAAAAGCCATACAAGCAGGGCACAAAGCACAGTCTGCAAAATCTTACTGTTAATCATACCTTGAGGGAGGCCTTTGTAAAGGAGCCCCAGCATTAACGTTAGGGAGGGCAAATGCAAGTTTTTTCCTATCATTTTCATGCAGGGGAATGTTAAAGAAACAATCCTTTAAATCTATAATCTGGACTTGAGCCTGAGGGTGAGTATAAGCTCCTTTTCCAATGAACATATTTGTACCCCAGTGGCTGCGGCAGGTGGTGGCAGGGCAGTTTGGTCATATCTGAAAGCATCACATTCCAATGAAATCCTAGGTAAAATAACCAGTGTTTTCAATTGTGTCCTGGTACAAGAACAGATCCTTATTGAACTTATGTTAATAACTATATTGCCATAGAATGACAATAT
>NW_007849762.1:0-668 GCF_000696425.1 Galeopterus variegatus
TGTTTAGATGCATTATGGAACTTACATAAATGATTTCAACATTTTTGGTAACAGCATAAAGTGTTCAATATGTTAAACGGGGTAATATATACCTAGGGAAGTAATTTTCCAGAATTATATCAAAAGTGAATGTCTCTTTGTTTTCTCCTCCTTTCACAGAATTAAAACCTGTTACACATGAAAATAACATTTAAATGCAGTAATGTTTTAAATTTATAAACATTTATCTTGCTCTCTGCTATGTTATTGTCTCAAATCACCCAACATTAATAAAGAACACTGAACAAAATATGTTGGATAGAAAAAAAAAAAGAAGAAGAAAACTTGAATGTAAGAGATAAAAATGGCCAATGAAAATTCCCCAAAATTGCAATGACCAAAATAAATCGGGATGATGTGACTTATCTTCCTTACAACCTATTCTTAGTTGAGCAACTGGCTGGTTGATGTGCTTTGCAGATGGATCAATAGTGGCTCACTTACAGAACAGATGTCTATCACTGGGACACAGGTTTATACACTGATTCTTGTTTGCCTACAGTCCTCAAATACATTTGGAAATAACTATTTTAGAATTAAGTTTTCACATGCACACACAAATACTCTCAATTTTTCATTATGTGTATTTTTAAGTTGGCAAATATTTTGCTAAATAAATTATAAAAAAA
>NW_007849763.1:0-668 GCF_000696425.1 Galeopterus variegatus
ATTGAGATTTGTTATCCCCACACCATTAGCTCCCACACACATCGCCTGCAGGTTGCTTTCCTGCCTCCACCCTCCTCACATTCTCTTGCCCTTTTCCTACCGCTAGCACATGGTACAAGTACTGTGAGCACTGGGGAGCTATGCAAGCCGGCCAGCAGCCCCTCGCCCCACTCCCTGTGCTTTGAGGCTCTGCTTAAAGCTTTAATTTCCAGTCAGCTGCAATTCAGGACCACAAATGGTCAAATTGAAATGGCTCAATCACTTCCAAAAAGCATCTTGCCAGTAGCTCCTAATTTACCAAGTTGAGTGCAAACAACACTGCCTCTGTTGAAAGTGAAGTAAGCCCCTGATTTTTTTCTCTGCTTATTTTGGATATCCTGGGTCACTGAGCAACCAAATCTGCTCTAGGGGATGCTGTTCCCATTTCCCGGAGGGCCTGGCAGCGATCCCAAAAGGCAATTTCCCAGCCATGTATCGTGTGGAGACCCTGAGAAACTTCTGCTGAAATCGAGCCCTGCTTGGGCTGCACCAACTCTTCCAGCCAGTGCTTTTCAAATGTGAGAAGTGCACGAACCATTTTAAGGGGGGAAAATTGTGCACAATTGAAAACACAAGTTGAAAAATCCTCTTTGAACAGCACGACATAGAAAATTAAAAGCTCATTCCAT
>NW_007849764.1:0-668 GCF_000696425.1 Galeopterus variegatus
ATATGTTTGCATATAGAATATTAGATCTTATGACATAAGTTTTGAAAATTTATTCAAATATGTTATGTATATATATTTTATGTAATATGCAACACTAATTTGTTTGCTATATTATCTTTTGTCAAGCTATAATTTATTTATTTGAGAATCTCACTCATAACAAATATCAACATGAAAAGTAGTTACCCAATTTGTGCTAAAACTTGCTTTTCTCACCAGCAGGTGTTTTTAGGCTCAATTCGCCTTACTATTTATATCCTTAGTCAGTAAGAAATACCCTGGACCAATCTACTTATAACATCTTGTGTGTCTAACAAGTTCTGAAAGAAAAATAAAATGAATAGGGTCAGAAGCCTCTTAAAGGAAATCTAAAAGTATAGTTTTACCTGTTAAATATCTGATTATATTTTTGTTAGAAATCTCATATTTCCAGGGTGTTTCTACATTAAACAAGTAGTTGAACTATGTGTTGCTACATAGTGTGGTATTTCTGTATTGTTTGCTTGTGTATAAGGTCAGAAGAATTTTTTAAAAAAGAAAACAAACAAAAAATACAGAGAAAGCAGAAGGTGCTACACTGGATTCCAATCACTTTATAGTCAAATGATTCACTGAAGTACAAGCCAAAGAATCTAACTGAATTCCCACCCTTTATATGTGTAAAACCT
>NW_007849765.1:0-668 GCF_000696425.1 Galeopterus variegatus
GGCATTTATCCCAGAGAAACAAAGACTTATGTTTACACAAAAACCTGTACATTAATGTTTAAAGCGGCTTTATTCATTAATAATGGCCCAAAACTGGGAACAACCCAGATGTCCTTCAAAAGGTAAATGGTTAGGCCGGCCCGTGGCTCACTCGGTAGAGTGCGGTGCTGATAACACCAAGGCCACGGGTTCGGATCCTGTATAGGGATGGCCAGTTTGCTCACTGGCTGAGCATGATGCTGACAATGCCAAGCCAAGGGTTGAGATCCTCTTACCGGTCATCTTAAAAAAAAAAAAAAAAGGTAAATGGTTAAACCAACTGTGGTATGCCTATGCCTTGGCATAATGCTCAGTGATAAAAAGGTATGAAATCTTGATGCAGACAACAACCCAAATGAAGCTCCAAAAGAACTATGTTGAATGAAAAGAGCCAATCCTTGGGCTAGCCAGTTAGCTCAGTTGGTTAGAGCGCAGCGTTGTAACACCAAGTTCAAAGGTTCTGGTCCCCATGGAGGTCAGCCATCAAAAAAAATGAAAGGAAAGGAAAGAGCCAATCTGAAAAGGTCACATACTGTATTCTTTCCATAATTTTTTTCAAATGACAAAATTATAGAAATGGAGAACAGTGTAAAAGCTGCCAGGGGTTAAGGAGAGGGTGGGGGGTAGGA
>NW_007849766.1:0-668 GCF_000696425.1 Galeopterus variegatus
TTAGATAGCCTAATATCTCCCCTGATTGGTACCATTCCCTTATCATTGTGAGATTGTTTCTATGAAGTAAGAAAATATTAACTTAAATTTATAAAACTTTTATTCTAAGGCAAAATTTGGAACTATCTTATATGTGATAATGCTTTATCCTAATAGTATCTCTGTGAATGCTAATTCCAGGTAACATTTACTAAGCACCCCCTTTGTACCAGGGACTACACTATGTATGCTTAACACTTTGCATTTCGTCCTCACAACTCTCTGAGGTAGATAATATTACTGTGCCTATTTTACAAGATAGGGCTCCAAACCCAGGATAGGGATACTAATATACTGGTCTTCCTGAACTCCCCATTAGACTGTGAGCTCCTTGAAGCGGGAGAGAGGGGACGTGCCTTCCTGTATCTCAGCCTACGTTATAATGCTGATCGTGTAGAGGAAAGTAGGGAGGAGAAAGTTTTATAGGACCCTTTCCTGGGCTTCATGACTGTGTGTTGTGTAGCTAGATGTAGCAGGTTGAGTGGCCAGACCAAGAAGTCTAATCTTCATACTTCAATTAAGCTAAGAAAAAAATAACATTTATAAGGATGTTAGAATATGAACACATTGCCACAAAAATGATAGAGTCCTTGGAAAATTAAGTGTTCAAACTCACATCTACTTTCCCT
>NW_007849767.1:0-668 GCF_000696425.1 Galeopterus variegatus
AGGTTTTTTATAAGACATTGAAGGGGGGAGTCCGCTAAAGGTGATGAGGGGGAAGCTCCCAGGATCAGGCAGGAAGGAGAGAGGAAGGTAGGGAGGTGGAGAAGAGAGAATCCTTCGGCCGGTGGGAGGGAAAGACACAAATATAGAGGGCGTCCCCACTATAATGTGCCAGTCCTGGAGCTTCAGAGACGAACTGGGAGGGAGGAAGGTATAAGTCGTCACTTAACCTTCCGTCACCTTGGCAAGGGCGAGTGCCTGGAGGCTCGAAGGAACCCGGCGCCGGGATTTTTGGGAGCCCTGGGCTCGGAGAAACAGAAACAGTAAATTGAAAGAGAAAGCGAGAGAATGGGAGCTTTGCCCTGCAAGGATCGCCTTTAACTTTGGGTTGGGAGAGGAGCAGAATGTGGATGGTCTGGTGTGACGAGTGAGTATTTAGGGGTCCACTGAGGCCCTGAAGGCCATACTGCCCCTGTTAGGGCTGGATGCCGGAGGGGTAGTCCTAGTTTAAAATGGCACCTCTAAAGGGAGACTTACATTTGGATGAGCCGGTGGTGGGTGTGGAAAGCCAGCGCCGGAGAAAATGGACGAGGGCGAATCGTCAGCAGCCGAACCGCCGAGAGAGTGAAGGAGGTCCGAGAAGGAGTCCCCTCGGGTAAGGGGTGAGCTCC
>NW_007849768.1:0-668 GCF_000696425.1 Galeopterus variegatus
GGACACCAAGACTATCCTAAAGAAAGTCATGAACGACTCCATCATCCCACACAGTGAGAGCAAACATGGGAAAAATCCAGCAGTTTCTTTCTCAGGTGGCGCTAAGGACCCCTAGGGGTTTTCTTCTCAGTAGCGTACACTTTTCCCCACTATAAATCAGAGAGATTTAAGTTGATATTTTCTTCTATTTCTTAGTGTTATAAATTCCTTGAAATAAATTATGAAAGTTGCTCATCTTCTTAGCACAAATCATAATCTACCATTTATCTGAATGGAACAATTTTGTTGTTGTTGAAATCGTTAAATAAATTTCCCAGAGCTGCAATACAGAAATGATGCTTTCAGTTGCAAAGGGTCATGCATGTTCAGAGCAGGCTCTTTTCCCCAGCTTCATTAAAGTTAATGTCGCTCCCCTTCATTAAACCTTTTTATCCCCTGCCTCGCATTTCTTTTCCTTCTTTATTTTGCTGGACTCAATGAGACACACCTCATGCAAAGGGCTATGTCACCATCTTAGGGCACAGATGGGGAGTGGGGTTGAAGCTGTTCTTTGAAACCTGTTGGGTGCTGGGACCAATATTCCCAGGCAAGCCTGTCACCAGGAGCCTAAAACTGACCAAAAAGTAAATATGAACTTGTATCATCAGAATCCTGGCAAGAAGCTTATG
>NW_007849769.1:0-668 GCF_000696425.1 Galeopterus variegatus
AAAAAAAAAAGGATGCCATAAAAACCCTAGAAGAAAATGGGTGAATACTTTTATAACCTCAGAGCCTTTCTAAAGATGTCACAAAATCCAGATGCCACAAAGAAAAAACTGATGAACTTACTTCATGAAATTGTAAAACCTCTTTTCAGAAAAAATAAAATAAAATATGCCCACAAAGCTAATGTATCAAAGTTGAACTGGAGGCAATGTTTGAATTTTACATATCAGAAAAAAGCAAATGTCCTTGACATATGAGGTGCACTTTAAAAGTCAATATGAAAAATCATGAATACAAAAATGAGCAAAGGATATGAACAGGCAATTTGTAAAAAAAAAAGATGCAAAATACCAGTCAACATATGGAAAGATGTTCAGCTATATTCATAACTGAATAGAAACCAAAATAATATAGATATATTGAATTTTTACCTATCAAACCAACAAACAATTAAATGGTTCTTAGATCTCCCTGATTGGGCATTCTACATCCTAATGACTTGAGTGCAAAGTGATAAACAGTCGGTAAATTTGCAAGATATACTAAAACTTTACTTAATGAAATCAAAACGATTCTCTTTCTAGAAATTTATTCTGCAGATATTCCCCCAAAAGTCTACAAACCTATTCACTTTAGCATTGTTTGTAATAACAGAAATCTGGAAATGACC
>NW_007849770.1:0-668 GCF_000696425.1 Galeopterus variegatus
TATATAGGATTCAGTTACAAGACTTATTTCAAAACTTCTATAACAATAGCCAATAATTGTAATAGTCTGTTTTCTGTCACTTATAACAGAATACCTGAAACTGGGTAATTTATAAAGAAATGAAATTTATTTCTTACAGTTTAGGAGGCTGGAAAGTCCAAGGACTGGGGGTATGTCTAGTGAGGACCTTCTCCTGGTGAGAACTCCACTGAGTCCTGTGGCAACCAGGGTATCATGTGGAGAGAATGGCAAGAACAAGAGAGTTAACATGCTCACTTGCTCTCCTTATAAAGCCATCAGGACCACTCCCTGATAATCCATTAAACTATTAACCCATTACTCCATGAATGAATTAATTTATCATGAGGGCACAGTCCTCGTGATCCAACCACTTCTTAAAGGCCCCACCTTTCAAATACTATAAAAGAATTTCCCACTCTCTTAATAGTGTTGCAATGGGGATCAAGTTTCCAACACATGGACTTTTGGGGGACATTCAACCCATAGCAGTAAATTACAAAGTAGTGCAAAGAAGGCACTATATTATTTTTCCTTAACATGTGCCTGATTTGGCTATCTTCCTTTTGGAATTCAACTACAATATTTATCTTTTTTTTTTTTTTTTTGGTCTTTTGTCTTTTTCCGTGTCCGGCAACGGATTGCAACCC
>NW_007849771.1:0-668 GCF_000696425.1 Galeopterus variegatus
ATGTATAGTTTGAATTCTCTCTAACTCATGTGATCTTTTCTTTTACTCCTACTACCTGTTATGTTAAATTGTTGCGTTTTTAGTATGTAATTCAAGTATACGAATACAGATGCCCTGCAATGCTGAATAAAAAATTAAGAATGTAATGCATTTATGTTGAAATCAAATAACCGAGAAAACATCACCATATTTTTGAAAGAAACACTTGATAAGAATAATCTTTCAAATTTAGTATATTCAACAATTCTTTAATTTCAACAACTTCTTAAATATAAAACTGTGCAATATAAATTAAATTTGCTTTCTTTCTTCCTGCATTTTATTCTAAAAATATACAACTAAAGTGAGCTAAAACAGATCTTTTCACTAAAGCATGCCAAGTGTAAATTAAATTTTGCTTTTGTTTTGTTTTACAGGATTGTCTTTCATTTACATTCCATAATATTTACATTTCAACATATATCTAATTTGGCCTACCTATTGTAGTTATCATACATTTTTCTCTGACAAACCTAAACAGAATTTTAATTGGCCTAATCCCATAAAGTAAACAAAGCAAATTCCCTAAAATTTCAATTTTTAGTGATTCAGAATTATAACTAATTATAGTTTCATGTGTTAAAATGACAGACTATTCCACTTCTGTGATACACTATAAAGAGCTGTGT
>NW_007849772.1:0-668 GCF_000696425.1 Galeopterus variegatus
TGAAGGGTAAATCCCGAAAACTGTGAGAAAGCTTGATGTCTGTTTTGCACCAGGGATTTCAGATGAAAATATCCTCATTGCTTAACCATTCATAATTTAGACTGAGTGGTTCTTGAAAAGGTCTAACTTTTAATCTACAAAATATTTTCACATTATCTAAAACAAAATATTCTATGCTTTTCAAAAACTTGTACTAAAAATTTATTTCGTTTTTCTCTGAGTAAAGTAGAAAACTTTTACTCTACTTTATTTCTAATTTTTGTTCTATTTATTTCAAGCACAGGGATGTAACTGAACTTAAAAAGATTCAAACTTAGATATCACACTCAGTTTTTTATAAGTATTTAAGCCCAAGAAAAAGGCAATAATATTCTTTTTTTTGGCTTCCAGCAGATATATAAGCAGAAAACAGCATCAGAGTATGACAGGGAAATAAATAAATAGATAAATGAACACAATTATTATAAATAAAAATGAATTGTTATTCAAGTGTGTTAGTTAAAAGGAAGGAAATGCCCAAGTAATAAGCATTAGTATTTAAGAATAAGTAGATCATTTTAAAAAGTACCTTGTATATTGCAAATGCTCATTGTCTCACACTCCTCTAGCACATAAGTCTCACATATTCTTAAGGTTCTTACAGAAAAGGCTAAGCTAGTGTACTAACT
>NW_007849773.1:0-668 GCF_000696425.1 Galeopterus variegatus
GTCAAAAATTATTGTTGCATCAGGAAATAAAACTAGATGATTCAAACCAGAAGGGAAATTTAAAAAAAGATAAGAGACAGACCCACAGGTGGTTCGATATTGTTTTAGCATACATAGTCTTCAAAATAAATGATTGTTATTGCAGAAGTTAGATGACAAGATGATAGATTTCATTAGAGAACTTCACTCTGTACAATAGAAAAAATAGAACTTAAAATGCAAAACATATTAAAAACTCAATGTGTCTAATAGCAAATCATGGAGATATACACACACACATACACACACAGAAAGATGAAGAGATCAATTGTAAACTAGTAATAGGTCAGAAGAAAATATCAAAAGTGAAGCATGACAAGAAGGGAGTAAAAGACATAGAAAATATACCAAAAAAAAAAAAGACTATGTTTAATTGTAGTCCAAGAGAGAATGTAGAGAAAAAATGGAACTGAAGCAATACTAGAAGTGATGCTAGAAAGGAATGATCTAAACCTAATGAAAGACATCAAGCCACAGATTTAAGAAATACTATGAAACCCAAGAAGGAAAATATAAAATTAAAAAAAAACTAGATTTAAGTGATAAAACTGATGAAAAAAGAAAAAAAAATAAACAGAAGAAAATGTGTTGAAAACACCAAAGACATTGCCTTCAAAGAAGCAAAATAA
>NW_007849774.1:0-668 GCF_000696425.1 Galeopterus variegatus
TCAAGATTTTATCAACCAGCACCTTATCAAAGTCCTAAATCAAGGCAATGCTTTCCCTAAGCACAGAGCTGAAGCCAATTGTAAAATTTTTTTTTTCCTATCCTGATATACTAGTTACATAGTGAGTAAATTAAAGGATAGAAGAGTTATAAAAATTAAATTGTTGTACTTTAATAAAAGGCAGGGATGATCTTTTAGGGCTAAAAGAACAGTCTTAATTTGTCTGCAATATTTCCTGTCTGAAAATGACCTCCAACTGTACCACCTGCTCCTGCTTGGCCAACTCATGTCGCTATCATACTTCTAAAGCTCTGCTTCACATTTCCTTCTTCACGAAGTTTAAACATTGGATAAAACTGGTAACTCAGATCAAGTTATAAGAAAGATCTTTGGAAAAGTTCCTGGAAGCTCCTTCCAAAATTCTCCCTGAATGAAAATTAAGGAGTCAGATATTCCTCTATTAGAGATCAATTTCTCCACCTCAAGCAATTGTGTTTTTAGAAATTCCCTGTCAAAATAATAATAATAGAAGTAATACAAAAAACATTATAATTGGCTCTTAAGACTTTGATATTTGTGTTGGTTAACTAGTGTTAAGTCCGTAAGGAAATGGTGTAAATTCTTTAAAAAATTATTTTTCTCTTTGTAAAGTAAGACAGATTCATTTT
>NW_007849775.1:0-668 GCF_000696425.1 Galeopterus variegatus
GCGTGCGTGTGCGTGTGTGCGCGCGCGCGTGTGCACGTGTGCGTGCGTGCATGTGTGTGTGTGCGTGCGTGTGTGCTCATGTACTTTACCATCTGCTCATTTGCATACCACTGGAAGACATTTCACAGCACTAAAAAAGTAAGCAAAATTGGAGCATTTTTTTAAAACAAGCATAATATTCAATGGTTCCCAAGTCTTTTAAGTAATTTGCTAAAGTGAACAAAATGGTCTCTTGCCATCTTTTTATAAAATATCATAAATAACTAACAGGTATCTTGCTTTTATGAAATTAACCACGTCGGGGTATCACAATGAGCTGTGACACCACCCAACAGAGTTAAGTCAAATGTCACTGGTTAAGGGCACACCCTCCCCAAGACTGGCCTTATTTCAGATACCAGACACAAGTTCAGTGGTTCCCAGGGCTCCTCTCACTTCTAATCAACTGCTTACAAATTTGGGGGCTCCTGTGACTATCTCAGGTTTTATAATTTGTGACTTATGATAACAGTTTTATAACAGCAAGAGAATAAAAGTCAGAACCAGCCAAAGGGGGAGACACATGGGGGGAGGGTCCCAAATGTAAAACTTGCATTGACCCCGTGGATGTGTCACCTTCCCAGCACCTTAATGTGTGGCAATAGACAGAGTTTTGCAAACCAGGAAAC
>NW_007849776.1:0-668 GCF_000696425.1 Galeopterus variegatus
TAATTACTGCTTTACTCCTGTCAGTATATTGCTTTTTGTTTAGATATTTTAAATATCATTTGCCCCTTTCTTCCCCTTTTATTTTTCATCTTCAGTGTTAGGTTTTTGAGATGACATAATGATTTAGCTTCTTTTTCTTTCTTGTTTGCATTTTGGTTTTAGAGGCAGGTTTTGCTCTTTCTTGTGAATCTGTGATATTGATTATCATCTTCAGATTCCAGAAGCAGGACTCCTTTGTGTATTTCTTGCAGGGCTGATCACGGGGTAGTGAATTCCCATAATTTTTGTTTGTCAGGTAAATACACTATTTCTCCTTCATTTCTAAAGGATAACCATGCTGGGTATAAAATTATTGGCTGTCAATTTTTTTCTTTTAATAATTTGAATATATCATCCCATTTTCTTCTGGCCTGTAAGGTTTCAGTTGAAAAGTCCTTTCTTAGTCTAATGGGGACTCGCTTATAGGTGACTTGATGCTTTTCTCTTGGTGCTTTAAGAATTTTCTCTTTGTCTTTGAGTTTTGCTAGTTTGACCATCACGTGTCTTGGAGAAGATCTTTTGGATTGAATCTGTTTGGGGATTTTTGGGCTTCCTGTACCTGAAGGTCTGCATCCCTCCCTATACCTTGGAAGTTTTCTGTTATTATCTCCTTGAATAAGTTTTCAATG
>NW_007849777.1:0-668 GCF_000696425.1 Galeopterus variegatus
ACATTATTTCTTCTGCATTTTTCTTTCTTTCCTTACAGTATCAGAGAAATACACAGAATCAGCGAACCCAAAGTCTCCCTATTTATTGCTCTTTCCAGAGTATTCTAGCCACTGTATTTCTCAATAGGAACCGACATTTAAGGAGAATCAATTCATTCATTAATGACTCATTTATTCATTCCAGCTGTATGTACTTCATTTTGTCCTTCAATAGTAAATATGTCCCGAGGGCCTCAAGTGTCAGATGTCACACTCTGGGCTACGCAGCTGGGACCATATCTGGATGGTGGGAGGGTCATGCGGGTGACCTGGGCATCTTTGTCTGGAGGAGCAGAAGTGGACAGACAAACACCCTCAGAGCTTCCCTGCTGACGTGTGTGGGGCGGGAGGGATTTGACTTGCTCAGCTCAGGGTCTGGGCACCTGGGCAGTGAGGGGACCGAGGGGAGCTTTCTCAGGTAGTTCGTTCTCACGGCCAGCAGATGGCAGCAGAGATCGGCCTACCCGGTCTGGGGTTCAGCTCTGTCTGGTTGACACACACAGGTTCTTGCTTGGGGACTCGCACCCATGAGCATTGAACGCATTTGCTCGGTCTGAGACCTTCCCAGTCTCACAGGACACACCAGTCACCCACGCGAGCCGCTCACTCGTCACCCACGCTCTTTCTTA
>NW_007849778.1:0-668 GCF_000696425.1 Galeopterus variegatus
AGAAATTGGAACCCTTATGCTTTACTGATGAGAATGTGGAATGGTGCAGCAACTGTAGGAAACAGTAAGATGATCTCTCAATAAATTAAACATAGAATTGCTGAATGAACCAGCAATTCTACTGCTAAGTATATAACCAAAAGAATTAAAAGCTATGAGGAGAATATATGTTTGTACACCAATGTTCATAGGAGCATTATTCATAATAGCCAAAAGGTAGAAACAACCCAAATGTCTACCAACAGATGAATGGATAAACAAAATTTCATATTTACATATAGTGGGATAGTATTCATCTTTGAAAAGAAATGAAATTCTGACACTTTCTACAAAACAAATAAACCATGTCGCCCTTATCCTAAGTGAAATAAGCTATGGATGATTGCTGCCAGATGGTGATATTTTAATTTCAACTTTCCTGCAATGTGTATAACTTGTTATTCTTCATTAGATAAGAGCTACCTCTTTTTCCATTCATTCATTTGTTTATTTCATAGTATACTTGTAGGATTCTATTTTATTAAAGGGGATGTAATTAAAATACCATAAATTTTTGCAGATTTGGCCAGTGAGTGCCTCTTAAAGCTGGGCTCTGTGTCTCTATGACACTTCCTCACCATTCTTTGAATACTTCATTTTTTCCATGCCAAACAAGATGTTTCTTCCTG
>NW_007849779.1:0-668 GCF_000696425.1 Galeopterus variegatus
TAGGGACATTGGCAAGCTGCTTTCTAAGTAACACTCTATTTTTAAAAACTGAGTGCTCAGTAGAAGGGAGAGACAGCAGCCTAATGTTCTCTCAGCCTGTGTCTCCTGACATGGATCCACCATCTAAAAGATAAAGCAAGATCGATCAGTGTCTCAGTATTCTGAGCACACCATGCTCACAGTAGAGCCTACGTGCCACTGGTGGGGGCTGGATATGAGAACCGTGTTTCCATCTGTTGACCTCTTTTACCTGCCTGTAATCTTGCCAACTGGGCCAATTGTCAAGCTAGGGATGGGTCGGAGCTCACAGACCCTTAAGCCCATTCCAGACTGGGTCACAAACCCTTCACATGCCAGGCTGGGTCCCCAGAAACCTCACATACCAGGCTGGTTACCAGACCCCTCACACGCAGGTCCATGAGCTAGGTAACCAGCTAGAAGGTCCTTGGAAGCCACAAGTTTGAGAGAATGGCTGTGTGTGCAGCAGCCACCTGAGGCAGTCAAGGCCAGCCAGCCCGGGTGCCTCACAGGTGTACTAACTGCACCCACACACACAATTCGCTTACAAAGAATGTACCGTACCACCCCCAAAGGGGTGGGCAGGCAAGGGGGGCTGATTAAATTATTCTATTTTCCCAACACCATGTTTCCAGCATAGCCATACAGAA
>NW_007849780.1:0-668 GCF_000696425.1 Galeopterus variegatus
AAGCAACAGAAATGGACTAATGCAGGTATGCAGGATAGGTGCATTATAGGTGGAACTATTACGTTGTTATTGTCCCATTTGAAGATTAAGCATGGTTTAAGGAGACAAGCATGGACACCAAGTTGATAGGGGGTGGGCTTGTGATGGTTAATTTTAGCTGCCGACTTAATTAGATTAAGGTATACCTAGAAACCTGGTAAAGAATTATTTTGGGGTGTGTCTATGAGGGTGTTTCCAGAAGAGATTAGCATATGGGTCTGAGTGGACAGGGTGGGAAAGGCCCGCACTCACTATGGGCAGGCACCACGCAATCTGCTGGAGGCCCAGAGAGAACAAAAACAGAGAAAGAGGCTAATCTTGCTCTATTTCCACTGGAGATAGGATACACTCTTTTCTCCTGTGCAGAGACATCCAAACTCAAGACTCTTCAGCCCTTGGGTTCCAGAACTCACGCCAGCAGCACCCTGGCTCTCAGGCCTTTGGCCTCAGACAGAGAATCAGACCATTGCTTCCCTGCTTCTGAGGCTTTTGGACTCGGACTGAGCCACTCTAGTGGCATCCAGTTTGTTGATGGCCTGTCGTGGGACTCCTCAGACTTTATAATTGCGTGAGCCAATCCCCCAGTAAATCCCCTCTCATATATTTATATACATATCTTATTGGTTCTG
>NW_007849781.1:0-668 GCF_000696425.1 Galeopterus variegatus
ACATACACACACACACACTCTCACACACACTCACACAAAAACAAACAAACAACAACAACAAAGAAAACCGGGGTGGGGGGGGAGAGGAAGATTTAACAACCTCAACTTTTTTTTTTTTTTTTGAAGCTCTTACAACGAGAAAATGGAGGGGACACATCTGGGTGGGACGGGGAAGAGGGAGGAGGGAGGGAGGTTTTGGTGACAGGACACAATAACTAACTACATTGTATATTGACAAAATAAAAATTTAAAAAACATTTAAAAAAATAATAATTATTTAATACCCCCCAAAAAAAGACGGAAAAAAAAAACAAACGTCTTGGAATCAAAGTTTAGAGTTAGAAGAACATCAAGGAATGATTTAATCTAACTATCTCATTTGTCATATAAGACACCAGAATATTTTTCTTTTTCTTTTTCTTTATCAACATACAATGTAGTTGATTTTCATGTTCCTTTACCAATTCCTCCTTTCCCTCCTCCCTCTACCCCTTCCCCCATCAACATCATATCTGTTCACCTGTCTTAACAAGTTCAAGGAACTGTTATGATTGCTGTGTCTTCTTCCCCCCGCCCCCCCACTTATTTGTTTGTGTATTTATTTATGTATTTATTCATTTATTTATTTTTAGCTACCACAAATAAATGAGAACATGTGGTATTTCTCT
>NW_007849782.1:0-668 GCF_000696425.1 Galeopterus variegatus
TCTGTAACACATTTTTCTTCTTTTTAAAATGGCTTCTGTTTTCATATAAGCACCATTCACTATTCCAAAAAATTAGAATCAGGAAAAGGTTTAGACCATAATATATATCAGAAATATGTTTTTTTAAAAAAACAACAACAACAACAACAACAAAAAACCCCACACACGACAAGTCCAGGCGAGGAGTCACTCAGGTTTGCTTGGCAGAAGTTGCCAAGGGACTCACAGTGTAAGGTCACAGAAAGGGCTGGAGAAGTGGCTAGAGAAGGGCCTCCCCTGCTTGCCACTTTGAGGTTACCATCTAAGCTCAGCACAAATTACATTTTTCTTAAAGATGATATTGTAGAGATTTGTTAAGATAAATAATGATATTATGATTTCAGGGCAAAATGTGTCATTGACTTGGAAGAGAAAATTTAAGAGCCAGCCTGTGTTAATTTTCTTTACCAGTATTGTAATCAAATAAGATTAACACCTTGTCTAAGAAAGGAATGCCACACAAATGTGTATTTACTTTATTTTAGGCCTTGAAATTTAAAAATTATTATAAGTATACAAGTCGCAGGTATAATATGATATTCTAGACATGGTATGTGGAAATTGTAGGTGTTAAAAACCCCAAAACCAAGTTACTCTAAGTGCATATTTTCAACAAAAGACCCCTCCCC
>NW_007849783.1:0-668 GCF_000696425.1 Galeopterus variegatus
TGGGAATTAAGCTTCTAATTCAATATAAGAACTTTGGGGGGCACAATTCAATCAATCCACAGCAGACACTTAGGGAAGTTTTGGTGACAGTTTTTGGAATCTGTAAAATCATGCCATATGAGCAACTCCTTATTTTAAATAGTCCTTGGGCAGTCCCACATCCACCATAGCACAAGTGCCATGAAGTGGTGCCCACAGTTCTTCCACATTCCCTTCGTGTATAGTTATACTCATGAAATATACATGCATATGTAAGTGCTAACTTTATCCACACATTTCACGTGTATGCATCTGCATGTGTGTGTATAGAGTTGTTGTTTTTAAGTGCTGACCTTACTTAAACATGCTTACACACAACTTTCCCTCTGGCAATAGTTGCTGGGAAAGTTGAAGTGTCAAGCATCCCAGGGTTGAGAAGTATCCTCTCTACAGGATCTGCGAGAGTGTTTGTGTCTGTGCTGGCCTAGCTTTAATGCATGTCTTTAAAGATCAACCTACAAACCCTGAGGGGAATATGTGGAAGGGCAGACTGATGACATGTATCCTATTTTTTAAATTTATTGTTTAATTGACAAATAAAATTATATATATTTATGGGGTACAAAGGATGTTTTGAAATATGTATACATTGTGGAACGGCTAAATCAAGCTAACATACATATTACCTC
>NW_007849784.1:0-668 GCF_000696425.1 Galeopterus variegatus
TAAAGCTGCAATGGGAACATCAAACCAGGATTAAGCATATGATTAAGGGGCAGGAGGCTTTTGTAAGTGCCATGGATTGAATTATATTCCTCGAAGGCTCCCACACTTAACCCCCAATGTGACAGTGTTAAGAGGGTGGGATATCCTATAATTGTAATTGAAAGGTGAGCTTTGAAGAGGTGATTAGATTATGAGGACCATGCCCTAGTAAATAGATTAATCCAATTGATGGTTTAATTGTGGTCATGGGCATGTTCTGGGGGCTTTAAAAGGAGCGCCAGTAGGCCGGCCCGTGGCTCACTCGGTAGAGTGCGGTGCTGATAACACCAAGGCCACAGGTTGAACCCTCGGACGGGAGCACCGCCAAGCGCCGCCGCGCTTCCCAAGCGGCACACTATCCAGTGCGCCACCAGGCCGGCCCCAATTGATGGTTTAATTGTGGTCATGGGCATGTTCTGGAGGCTTTAAAAGGAGAGCCAGTAAGGAGGTTAGCGTGCTCCCTCTCTGCTCTGCCATTCTCGCCATCTGTGTTGGTGTGGAGTCTCCTCACCAGATGTGTGTCCTGAACTTTGAACTACCCAGCCTCCAAAAAAGTAAGCAACAAATATTTTTTTCTTTTTTTTTTTTTTTCCTTTTTGTCTTTTTTCATGTCCGGCAACGGATCGCAA
>NW_007849785.1:0-668 GCF_000696425.1 Galeopterus variegatus
ACTCTCCTTTTTCAAATTCCCTTCAGTGTTTGACTTATGCTTTTCTCATAGAGATAGTTGTAACTCAGAAGCATCGTATTTTTGTATGTTCAAATGATTTGTACCCACAGATTATTTAACACCTTCAATTGCAGTTTGTTTTTACCTAAGTCACCGTATCAACCTGTACTCCCCCAACCTAACCCCTTAATTCCTACCTATTATTCAAGGCTAAGCTCCAAATCTTTCTGTTTCTCTTACAACCTAACCCACAGCCATCTCACTTTATTCTGAAATTCCAAATGGTCTTTGTATCTTCCTTGCACTAAAAATTGTTTTTCCCACATATGTAATTTCTAATTATAGTGCAATGTATAACATATGTTTATGTAATAATCTTTATTGCTATTTTGATAACTTTAACGTAATAATCATTGAAACAGTTTAAACTTTCCTTTCTATTGACTTTCTTCTCCACCACATTCCCACCATTTAATTGCAAATTCCTAGAAGAAGCTGCCCTTTCTCATAAGATATAGAGCAGTGATTTGTTCTTAGTAAAATCAGTACATTTTCTTTTTTTGACTGTTAACCATTCATTTAAAAGCAGTGAGATATGTAGCTCATCAATTAGCTTCTCTGATTCTAAAGTTCTATAGGTAGGAGGTAACTGAAATAGACTCAGAACT
>NW_007849786.1:0-668 GCF_000696425.1 Galeopterus variegatus
GGGATCAGCCGCCCTGCGCTGGGCTGCCCTCCCACCCGGATTCCCCCCTTGCCTCGTCTGTATCCCAGTTTCCTGCTGGGCTGTCACTTCCATCCCATGTGGGTGCCATTCTCACTCTGCCGGTCCTACATGGCTTTCAAATAAGGCTTTTCTTCCATTCTCTGTCTGGGGACTCCGAAGAACTAGAAAAGTAAATGTTATGGGTAAACATGACCACCAAATACCAGGGCAGTAAAGGGTTGATGCACTGGGCCATTGCAATGCAGATTGTTCAAGAGCTTTTGCTTTATGTCAGATGATAATTTTATCAAAAATAATTCCATATAACTGTGAACCAAAAAGATGTATCACAAAAATCTTCAGTTTAACGATAGTGGTAGAAGCTGTTTTTTTGTTTGTTTGTTTGTTTTGGTTTGGTTTTTTTCTACATCTTTAAATGTGCAGCTGAGCATTTTGTTAAAAAGTGAATTTTGACCCTTTAGTTTCTACATTGCACTCTAGAAACAGTTACGAGGCAGTGGAGCTAAAGTAGTCATGCAGCTGTTTCTGCTTTCTTATGTACAAAAATCAACCTTTCGTGACAGGCAAACAGTTTAAAGCAAACTTCATGTTCAAAAGAGATCCTTTAAAGTACAATCATACTTTCAACAAAATTATTTTTCACTTTT
>NW_007849787.1:0-668 GCF_000696425.1 Galeopterus variegatus
TTTTCAATACTTAATGCTTTTTCAACAATAATCCTGTCTCATTAATAACTACCTAATATTTTGAAGCATTTACATAATTCTTTGTGGAAGCACTAAATTAAGAACAAAGTTACAAGCTTTTTAAAAGACATAAATGACAAAATGACAAATCGATGCTTAATTCTAATACCTAATAAATTTAACTTTTAAAAGCACATACACTTGAAACTTCTCTATATAATTATCCTTCAGATTTATGCAATGGTATTATCTTATACAGGACAAATCCTGTAAGTATTTCAGTATAAGGAAATGCCAAAGTTACAAAATGAGAAATTACATTAATGATTTAAAATACTTTAATTCAGGGCTGGCCCGTGGCTCACTTGGGAGAATGTGGTGCTGATAGCACCAGGGCCACAGATTCGGATCCCTGTATAGGGATGGCTGGTTGGCTCCCTTGGGAGAACATGGTGTTGACAACACGAAGTCAAGGGTTAAGATCCCCTTACTAGTCATCTTTTCATAAAAAAAATAATAATAATACAAATAAAATACTTTAATTCAACTTTCCCCATAAAAAAAATTATTCCTCTCAGTTCTGCTCTGCACAGTAAAACTCAGATAGCTAATATATTCATAATATGTTCTAAAAGGTTGAGCTGCAGCTAAGAACTTAACCTAAGGAT
>NW_007849788.1:0-668 GCF_000696425.1 Galeopterus variegatus
TGCGTATGTTGAACCAACCTTGCATCCCTGGGATGAATCCCACTTGATTGTGGTGAACAATCTTACGTATGTGTTGTTGTATTCTGTTAGCTAGTATTTTATTGAGGATTTTTGCATCTATATTCATCAAGGATATCGGCCTGTAGTTTTCTTTTTTGGTTATATCTTTACCTGGTTTTGGTATCAGGATGATGTTTGCTTCATAGAATGAGTTTGGGAGAATTGCCTCTATTTCAGTCTTTTGAAATAGTTTGTAAGGAATTGGTGTCAATTCCTCTTTGAATGTTTGGTAAAATTCTGCTGTGAATCCATCTGGTCCTGGGCTTTTCTTTGTTGGAAGCTTTCTGATAACAGCTTCAATCTCCTTTATTGTTATTGGTCTGTTCAGGTTTTCTATGTCTTCATGGCTAAGTTTTGGGAGCTAGTGTGTGTCCAGAAATTTATCCATTTCCTCCAGATTTTCAAACTTGTTGGCGTATAGTTGTTTATAGTAATCTCTAATGATTCCTTGTATTTCAGATGAATCAGTTGTAATATCACCTTTTTCATTTCTAATTTTTGTTATTTGAATCTTCTCCTTTTTTTTTGTTAGCCATGCTAATGGTTCGTCAATTTTATTTATCTTTTCAAAATACCAACTTTTTGATTCGTTGATCTTTTGTATTGTT
>NW_007849789.1:0-668 GCF_000696425.1 Galeopterus variegatus
TGATGTTTTGGGATAGAGATTTAAAAGAACATATCGTTCAGTTAATTCTAATCCACTATATTTACTGTGTGCCTTTTCTGCACCAGGCTTTTGGAACAAAACCAGTTTAGTTCCTTCAGGAGGTGTTGCCCTAGACCATGGGGCATTAAGAATCTTAGATCCGGGAGGATTCTTGAAAGCCATCCAGACTCATTCCCTCACTTTATAAAATAGGAACTAAATCCTCTAACAGAACTAAGGAGGCAAGGGACCGGGAGATCAAGTCTGAGGCCACTTCCAAATGAGGACTCCTTAATCTATGTCACTATAACCAGCTGGAATTTAATACAGGTAGTGGTGACCTGGGAGGCAGAAGGATGTGTGGATTTAGAGGTGTTGGGTGATGCTCCAGGCAGGTGGACTTACACATCACCTTCGCACCTACAAAATAAGGGTAGGCCAGGTGATCTGTAACGTCCCTTCCAGGGCTAACTTTCTAAGGTTGCACAAAACAGAATCTCAGTCCTGAAGCTGGTCTGGCGGCAAGGCCCAAGGTGTCACAGGGAGACTACACTGGACTAGGGATTGTAACCCAGGGGACCAGATCCCAGCTCTGGACTCCATCCACTGGACTCACCACCACCAGGGGCATCTTGCATCCCCACATGCCTGGATTTCTCTCTTCCCTC
>NW_007849790.1:0-668 GCF_000696425.1 Galeopterus variegatus
GTTATTTGTTTTTAGTAAGTAAGTTAATAATGAATAAAAGCTTCTGCCAATCATAGATCAGCATTTCTTAAAAAATATGTACTCATACTTATGGAAAGTTTATTTTCATTGAAAACACTTTCTGTAATTATCTGATATTTTGCAATGGAATCCGTTAAACTGTGCACTGGATTCCGTGTTTCTGCGCTAACAGCAGGCAGAACCATTGCAGTTACAGCATGCTGCACTTTAAGAAAGTCCCACAGAAAAACAGAAACTGTCACAGCAAATTCACGCATTCAACAAACACTTACTGAGTGCCTCCAGCATGCCGTTCACTGTGCAGAGCTAGTACAGGGAGCTCATAATTCCGCAGAGTTCTTCAGTTTAGTAAAGGAATCACTACAGGGTTTTTTTTTGTTTTTTATAACCGTGGCCTCTAGTGTATTTAAAATAAGGGTCTAGTTATAAAAATCCTATTTGCACAACTTTTCAGAAACACTTCTGTTAGGTAAAATGAGGTAAGCCTTTATTTTGGACGTGGAGACAGACCTTTGGATCTTGGCACCAAATAATCTTATCAGTAGCCTGCTTATAACACTATTTCAGGGTTTGTAAGCCATATCCGCTTATTCTCAAATATCCATATCCATTTATTCTCAAATAAACTTAGCCTTTTTAAAAAAACA
>NW_007849791.1:0-668 GCF_000696425.1 Galeopterus variegatus
ACTAGAGAGGGAGAGAACCTACCTGGTGGGAGATACACCCCTCTCCATCCCTGAAGTGGCTAATTTGATTCATTCGTGGCACTTCATAGGGTCCCTCGCAGGATGAAGCTCCGGCTGCCCACAGCGGTATCAGCACAACAACACGTCCTTGGATTGTTGCTCCCTCTTTCCCTCTTTTACTCTCCCTGGTGCCTGTCACTCCTGTGCACTTCCCAAAATATACTACGTGCATGTGAGCCCTTCTCTCAGGGCCTGGATTCTGGGAGGAACCCAAACTAAGGCAGTTTGTTCCTGAGATGGCCTAGGAAGCAGCCCCTCAGGATGGGATTCTGGAACGGGGTCAGTCACTGGTCAGACATTGCTAAGGACCCCACTGCTAGTGACAAGTAGGGTCGTGACACCCCTTGGCTTGTGGGAGCATCATGATTGTGCAGACTCTCGTTGGGCCAGGTGTGATGGGAAGCATTCGGTCATGCAGCGGCTGTGGCCATGACTTGGGGCAACGATAATCACAAGGACTGTGGGGTTGGTTGGCTTTTGTTAACGGATGTAGAAGATTTGAAAGAGGAAAATGACAGTTTCAAGTGAGCTATCAACTCAAGGGACACTGGCCTCTGTCAAAGTATGTAAATAGACTCTTATCTCCTAAAGCCTCAGGATCTAATTAT
>NW_007849792.1:0-668 GCF_000696425.1 Galeopterus variegatus
GAGGAGGTATATATATATATTTTTTTTTTTTTTAAATTTTATTTTGTCGATATACAATGTGGTTGATTATTGTGGCCCATTACCGAAACCTCCCTCCCTCAGAGGAGGTATATTTAAGCAGAGACGGGAACAATAAGTAGGCGTTGGCCAGATGAAATTTATTGTGGGTGGGAGAGGGCTGCAGCCAGAGGCCAAGGCACATGTAAGGAGCCAAAAAGTAGCAGAAAGGAGCTGGCACATTTGAGGAACCAAAAACCATTGGGTGTGGTTGGAGTGGATTGGGAAGGGATGGCCAGTCCATGAAGGGCCTTGTAGGAAATTGTCAGCTGTTGATGGGCAGCCACCAAAAGGCAGCAGATGTGAGCTTTATATAAGGGAGAGCAGACTAATGTGATGGGCCAGCTGTGAGGTAGTGAGCTCCCCATCAACGGAAGTATGTTGGCAGAATGAGGGCAAGTACCTGTCAATGGGGAGGACACACTTGCTCTAGGTGGGCTGTTGAGCCAGTGACTTCAGGAAATCTGTGATTTTTTTTTTTTTCCTTTTTGACTTTTTTCATGACCGGCAACGGATCGCAACCCTCAGTGTCGCGCCCGTACCGGACCATGACCGGCAACAGGATCGCAACCCTCGGTGTTGCGCCCGCAACTCGCTCAGCCAGTGAGCGG
>NW_007849793.1:0-668 GCF_000696425.1 Galeopterus variegatus
TGGGTATGCATCTGAGTTTGTGAGAAATCAGAGACTGAAATTTCTTCCTCCAAAAAAAAAAAGAAAAAAAGACATATATATACACACACATATACATATAAATATATGTATACACATATACATATATATAAATATAACCGACGCTCTTTTGTTAAGCTCATGCTTTATAATACTTCAGGCAATAGACGACTGAGTGTGTTTGGATGAGTTGGGTATGACAATAGGTAGAGGAAGGCTCCCACGTGTCCATTCACCTGTGCTTATTAGAGGCAGTTCGGTGCCAGTCATGGGGGGGCCAGGGAGATAACAGCAGGAGAAATAGGCTCTAAACCTTCACGTCACTTCCAGCCCTGAGCTAATGCTGCATCAGATGCCCCATACAGTCCACAGAAGGGTATTTTTGACTCTATAAAGCATTTTTGTATTTAGCTGTTAACATTTGGAAATGAGTAGGTTTCATATGAAAATCCAGATATTTAGCTTGTCTAGAAAAATTATTACATATAACAACAGTAGGCAGTATTCTTGAACAGTAGGCAGTATTCTGTAGCTCAGCACTGACATTTCCTTTAAATCAATTATGCATCTCCCAGTCCCCCTGCCCCTTTACTCATGTATTATCAGCTGCCCCTTCCTGTAGACCTTGACCTTGTCATAGTCATTATAGA
>NW_007849794.1:0-668 GCF_000696425.1 Galeopterus variegatus
TTTCTAGCATTTTACAAAATGAAATGATTCATTTTAGTCTAGACATTTACTGAAAAAAACCTACTACCCCCAAATTAATTTTTTCATATTATGTAGATTCATAGAAATACATTATACTACTTTCTTTAAACTTTAAGCCACTGTAGAAGGCACAATTCCAGTGAGGTCTGTTCTCAAACATACCTCTAACTGCTTTATAATAATTACAACAATAATTTATAATTTATAATTATATAAATAATAATTTATATAAATATTTTTATAAATATAAATTTATACAAAAATAATAAAGTGTTTATAATTATATAAAATATAATCAATAATTTATAACAATTATGTACTGTGTATTTCTCATTATTTTTCATGACATGTGTCTACACTTATATCCTTCCAACTATAATTTTTTTTTTACTTCCTAGTAAAAATTTCCTAACATTTTATCTATGTCATCATTAAGCCAATATTCCTTGAGGGCCTGCCATGTGTCAGGTATAATTCAGTGTCCTAGAAATATGGGGAACAAGCAAGTCACAGTCCCTGCTCTCATTGACTCATCCTCCAGCGGTAATATTGGGTCCCTATCCCTCCCCTACCTTTATCAGTGTCAAGCTGCTGAACATTGCTAGAGAAATTCACAAAATATTAAATTTTTCTATTATTGGGCTTAC
>NW_007849795.1:0-668 GCF_000696425.1 Galeopterus variegatus
GAGAACAGCTTGTGCAAAGGCCTAAAGATAGAAAAGGACCAGAGAGATCAGAGCATAAGTGTGGCTGCAAAGGTAGTTGGGTCTTGGCCGCGATGGGCCTTGAATGCTGTGCTGAGCCTTCTGAGGTCACCATCTCAGATAGTGGAGACACAGCTGAAAGCTCACAGAGCACTGGCCAGAAACCATTCTCGCAGCTGTGCTCCCTGTGTATTCTCTGACCCCCAAACAGAGACTCCCTGGCAGCTTCATGCTCTGGGCAGCCACTGCCCCAAACTAAATTTGTTAGAACACCCAAGACTAAAGATGTGTGACTTATATTACCTCCTCTGTGGCATGACATAATGCTTTTAGTTTGCAAAGTGCTTTTACACAATTCCCTATACTGAGTTGCAAGGGGAACCCTAGGCGGTAGACTGAGAGGAATTACTGTTGCCAGTTATTATACCAGGAAGCAAACTGAAGCCCAGAGAGGGCCAGTGTCTTGCCCAAGGTCACACAGCAAATCAAGGCAGAGCAGGAACCAAAGTCCTTGTCTCCTGGTTCCTAATCCATAGGCTCCTTTTGCCCTTGTGTCAACTGCCCTACCTTATATTGAAGCCTAAAAAACTGAACAAGTATCAATCATGTGCCCACCTGACTTCCAATTATTATTTGAGCACCTACTATGT
>NW_007849796.1:0-668 GCF_000696425.1 Galeopterus variegatus
CCCAGACCAGATTGCTTCACTGCTAAATTCTACCAAACATTTAAAAAGGAACTAACACCAATTCTTCTGAAATGCTTCCAAAAAATTTAAGAGGAAGGGATACTTCCAAATTCATTTTCTGAGGCCAGCATTATCCTCATACTAAAACCAGAAAACTACAGATCAATACCCCTATGAACATAAATACAAAAATCCTCAATAAAATTCTAGCAAACCAAATCCAACACACTAAAAGAAAATCATTCACCATGATCAAGTGGGGAGTGGTGGATTAATGGGTACAAAGCTATGCTATCCACCCTAAGTGAATTAATGTATAGTACATACATGTATTGAAACAATACACTGTACCCCACAAATATGTACAAATAAATGTTAAAAAAAAAGAGGTGGCCACGAACATCCAGTCAATTGCATGGTCTCAGCCACCACAGCTGCCTGCAGAGCCCCAGCCACATGCATGGGGCCAGCCATGTTCCCAGCCCCAGATACATACATAGGTGTTAGCACCTCACGGAACTAATGAGTCTATCCAGAACTACTGAATCTACCCAGAACAACTGAGCCTATCAGAACTACTAGAATTACTAAGTCTACTCATAACAAAAACTAAAACCTCACCCAATGGGCAACATATAAAAAATCTACAGGAGAGAGTCTCTCTCCTT
>NW_007849797.1:0-668 GCF_000696425.1 Galeopterus variegatus
AAAACTTTAAAGAGGAATTAATGTCAATTTTTTTCAAACTGTTCAGAAAAACTGAACAGAAAGGATTCTCCCAAACTTATTCTGTGCGTCCAGTATCACCCTGATACCAAAATCAGACAAAGAGACAATAAGAAAAAGCTACAAGCCAATACCATTGATGAACATAGATGCAAAAATCCTAAACAAAGTATTAGAAAACAGAATACAACAGCACATCACAAAGCTTATACCTTTAATCAAGTGAAGCAGGGATGGCTGAACATATGCCAATCAAAATATGTGATACATCACATCAACAAAATCAAAGACAAAGTCCATATCATTATCACAATAGATACAGAAAAGGCTTTTGACAAAATTCAGCATCCCTTCATAATAAAGACTCTCAACAAATTAGGCATAATAGTAAACAATCTCAACACAATAAAAGCCGTATGCAACAATCCCACTGCTAACATCATTCTGAATGGGGAAAAGCTGAAAGTTTTTCCTGTAATAACAGGAACAACACTAGAATGCACACTCACACCACTCCTATTCAACATAGTATTGAAAGTATTAGCCAGAGCTATCAGGCAAGAGAAAGGGCATCCAAACAGAAACAGATGAAGTCAAATTGTCTTTGTTTGCAGATGACATGATCCTATATATAGAAAAACCTGTAAACT
>NW_007849798.1:0-668 GCF_000696425.1 Galeopterus variegatus
TGAGAAATGTGAGTATGTACAGCAGATAAGGAAACGGGAATTTTTATGAGGACATATGTGTCGGAGATTTCAAATTGTCTGCAGGGGAGAGAACTGACCCCGACGTCGCAGTAGAAAGATCCAACAACTACCCCAGCCCACCTGGGGTCCCAGGGGTCATGAATGAATAATCAGTATGTGTACCCGTCCTGCCAGTTCCAAAGCAGCCGGAAGATTTGGTTGATATATTGTGGCACCTAAGGATCATGAATCTGACACGACCAGTATGGGCATCCCCCGTAAGTTTCTGGCCACCAGCGACAATAATCTTTGGTTTGATCAAAAAGAAAACATAGATATGGGTATGAGGCTTGAGGGATTAATTTACTCCCTGTAAGGGGAATGGTAACAAGACTTCAGCATCCAGCTGGAGAACAGTCCGCCGTGGAAGGGAGTAGTGTGGTGGTTTTACCTTGTTTACCTTGTTTTCCTGTAACAGTTTCTCACACAATGGACCGCCAAACGTATGGGGATTTAGAGACACCTACTAGGCTCAGTAAGAGAAATAGGATAATGTTAACAGGAGTGGTCATTGTTCCTGTAATGGAGGGAGACTTAGGAGTCAAGCTAAACGGAGTTTGAGGGGGTTAGAGGGATTAGGAGTGCAGGCAAATGTTTCAGTTTCTTGA
>NW_007849799.1:0-668 GCF_000696425.1 Galeopterus variegatus
GGGGCCGCTCCTGTCCTGAAAACGGGGTGACCTCCAGCATGCCGGAAATAAAAACCTCTTGGTCTTTGCTAGATGAGCCTTCCCATCAAGTAAGAATTGTGCTTTTAGGCCGGTCTTACATTTTGGTGCGTTGGCCAGGAAATGGCTCTCTCTAGGACGCGGAGACTAGAGAACTGAGGGATTGCTGTAGAGCAGGTACCGCGGTTGTCTCTGTCTGTCTGCATCTGTCTTTGAGTTTTCTCTGTTGTTTACTGTAATCTGGTTTTGGGTTTCTCGGTGACTCCAGGACGGAAACACCGATCTGGTTTTGGATTCTCTGAGGCTCCTAGGCGGAGCCATCGGTCTGTACTGGTTATAGCAGCAGGTAGATGTACCAGCATGCCACAACCACAGGAATCCTGGAGGACGCTCCAGAGTCCTCTGTAGGAGACGAACAGGTTCGGCTCCACAGGAAGATCTCTAAGAAAGAGACCCCTCCCAAGTTCTTCTGATAATCTGGTTGTAGCACTCGTGGCAGGAGTGTATTGGTGTTTTGTTTCTTGTCTGTCTGATTGCATGTGTGTGGGGACTGACGACTTTTTGGGGCAACATGGGACAAACTGTCTCGGCTCCTTTGAATCTGACTCTGTAATACTGGACTGACGTGAAAGCCAGGGCTAATAATTTGT
>NW_007849800.1:0-668 GCF_000696425.1 Galeopterus variegatus
CTCTGTCTGGCATCTAAGGCCCTCTGCAACACCATCACAGTGGGTCTGTCTGGCCTCTCCTCTGTCACCTCATGTTCCAGTCAAGTGCTCATCTCTTAGATCCATGTCAACTGGAAATGCCCTCTGCCAACCCTCAAATCCTGCTGCAGTTGCCACCTCCTGCATGACACTTTCTCCCTGGTCCACTGGCCACACTCCAGTCAGACGAGATCACTGTGTGCTTGCTACGCCCATAGGAGAGGGTCTCTCAGGGCACTCAACAGAATTTTATCATAGTTATTTGCACTCTTGCTGTCTTCCACCCCAAACAAGCACACGTGCACACACACATGCGTGTGCACAGACACACATGATCATTCCCCTTTCTAGGGCAGGGATGGTCTCTTCCATCACACACAGTATAGACTCAATAAGTAGTGGCTAAGGCAAATGCTCAAATGTAAAATTACACCCTGAAGAACAGTCAATCAATTCCTATCAGCATATGGTAAATAGAGTGCTAACAAATTCAAGCTTTCTGAAGGAGGCCATATTCTGCAGCAGTGATTGTAATTTAGCCATAACAACAGCCACCAACCACCAAGATCACCCTTATCCAGAGTACCTGACAGACATAGTCCTAAGCACTTTTTTTTTTTTTCCTTTTTGTCTTTTTTACTGACCAGTAA
>NW_007849801.1:0-668 GCF_000696425.1 Galeopterus variegatus
TGGAAAGCTTTGACTGAGGTGCCAAGACATGATCAAGATGAGATATTAAATAAGTTGTGAGATGGATCAAAACGAATTTTTTTTTCCTTTTTGTCTTTTTTACTGACCGGTAATGGGATCGCAACCCTCAGTGTTGCGCCTGCACCGCGCTCAGCCAGTGACCGGGAACCGGTCTCCACATGGGATCCGAACCCTCAGCGGGAGCACCGCCGCACTCCCAAGTGGCGCACGCTCCAGTGTGCCACCAGGCCGGCCCCAAAACGAATTTTTTGAGGGAAATAGATATTAACAATTTCATAAGCCCTTAGAACTTCTCATACATTTCAAGTTTGTGGAAAATTTTTAAAGAATGTTATCAGGATGATTTTAGGAAGAGGAATTTCATAGAATATTATGGAGATTCTACTTAAGAACTTTGGAGAAAGTACCACAAACTCAGCTTTGGAAGATAAGTAATTTTTTTTTTTTCCTTTGGTGGGAAGGCAAGGGCAGATGGAGGAAGGAGAGAAACAGCATTTTAAGATGTAAAAAGTCAGGCACAGAAAAGCAAATACTATGGTTACCAGAAGCTGGAAAGGGTAATGGGAGAGAGGCAGAGGGAGAGGTTGGTTAAATAAAGGATACAAAATTTAGATAGAAGGAATAAATTCTAGTGTTCCATAGCACAC
>NW_007849802.1:0-668 GCF_000696425.1 Galeopterus variegatus
AGTGTTGTGCCTGTCAGGATAATCAGAGAAAAAGAACATCTACTCTTTACCTCTCCCATAACGTGGTGACTGCATTTAGAGAATGGATGAACTCTTGGCTTAGGGAGAATTAAACTGTAAGATGTAAGTGTATCTTCTGAGAGAAAAAGTCTATAGATTTTTCTAAATTATCAAGGATAATTTTTAAATATTGATAGACACTAATTTAAAAGTTGAATATTGTCAATGGTGTTTTTAAAAATTTTTTCTTTGAAAGTGAATTTGATGTTTGGAAAGATCCGAGAGCCATTTAGGATCTTGTCTGATGATCTCAATGCCTGGCAGCCATCTCAGACTCCACGCATCCACATGGTGCCTTCACCCTTCCCCTGGCACTGTTTCTCATCTCCAGAAAGGAGTCTCCCTCCACCTGCTTGTTAAGTCAAAGCGGGGAGCAGATGAATACAAGTTTTGAGAGGTCTGAGGCTTATGTAAATGATGGGTCCTCCCATTTAAAATGTGCACACTGATGTCTTACTTTTGCAAATATTAACAACAATATGACCCCATAAACTTATTGCTAAAACCCTCACTAAAGCCTCGGGTGGGGTTTCTCTACAAGGAGGAATCTGAAGCTTAAGCTTCATGGGTTCATGATAAATCCACCTTGCCTGGGAATTATTCTGAAT
>NW_007849803.1:0-668 GCF_000696425.1 Galeopterus variegatus
CACCAGTTGTGTCTCTGGACTTTGGACTTCCCAAAACTATAAGGAATAAATTTCATTTTCGATACAAATTACGCAGTTTTAGGTATTTATGTTATAAGCAACAGAAATGGATTAATACAGGCTCTGACCAGAATTCAACCATGTTAGCACCCTGATCTCTCACTTACAGACTCCAAAACCATTAAAAATAATTTTCTGTTGTTTATAAGGCACCAAATTTATGGTATTTTGTTACAGCAGCTCAAGCTGACTGAGACAGCTATTATAAACCAAAAACTGTACACAGGACGAACTGGCCCCAAATCTTATATAGCAACCTTATGTTCTTCACCTCAGATCTTCTTAGCCTTACCTATTTTGGGGATCTTTGGCCACTTATTTCACTACAACTGCCACTGTTGCAGTCAGCTGTGTGTGAAAAGGGACCAAGTGCACGTGGGACAGCCTGACAAGGCTTCCTCTCATACCCACACTGCATATCCCTCACCTCCTGCCTCTATGGTTTTCTGTTCATTTTGAGGCACAGCAAGCTACTTGAATGTACATAAGTAGTTAATGCCATGTGTGGGAAAACTGTTGCCCAATGGAAGATGAGAGCCAGTGTATTAATTCTTCATCCATCATCCTGCCAAATGTCTGCCTTTAGAAGCCATTGTACAGCCTTTCAG
>NW_007849804.1:0-668 GCF_000696425.1 Galeopterus variegatus
CTGTCTGCAAAATCTCATTATCACACCTTTTCTCCTAATCACATATTTAGAGTTTTCTTTTATTGTTGGTGGTGGTGTTTTGTGCAAGAATATCTGATACAGGCATCTCTGCTCAATAAATATATAGTTACTTTACTAAGTAAAATCTGTATTAACGAAGCTTTCTCTACCAAGTAAATATATTGGAGTTCAAAATAAAACATCTTAATATAGAACAAAAGGACACAATTCTGTTTTGTAAGAATTTAATGTGTAAACAAATACAGAAAAATAAGCATTATAGCAACCAAACAGTTTTGTTATATCAATTTTTTTTTGTGTGTGTTTTGTCTTTTTCCATGTTTTTTGTCTTTTGTCTTTTTCCATGTCCGGCAACAATGGATCGCAACCCTCAGTGTTGCCCCCGTACCGGACCGGGGACTGGCAACGGGATCGCGAAATAAGATCAGAGCAGAACTAAATGAAATTCGCGAACCCTCGGGCGGGAGCGCCGCCGCGCTTCCCAAGCGGCGCACTATCCAGTGCGCCACCGGGCTGGCCCTTGTTATATCAATTTTAAAGACACTTCACCACTTTATATGTAAGAGGATATCTCTGCAAAATAACATCTATTTTCCTATGGAATAACTTCACAGTCTCAGATTTTAAGCCAGAAAAACAAGATTCAT
>NW_007849805.1:0-668 GCF_000696425.1 Galeopterus variegatus
AACTCCAGCCCACACTCCTGTCTTCTGTCCCCAGGGAAAGTCGTGATGCCTTGTCAGAAGACTCAGCTCTGCAAGCTAGAGGATGGATTTCCGGTCCAAAGACGGTCACTGTTCCTGGTGGATGTGGATGCTCCTGCTGATGAGGAAGATGTGGAGGTCTTCTTCTTCACCTCCTCCTCCTCCTCTTTCTCCAACTCCTCTGCCTCCACCTCTCCTCTGATCCCGGGCACCCTGGAGGAGGTACCTGCGGCTGGAACACCAAGTCCTCCCTGGAGTCCTCAGAATGTCTCCTTATATCCCACTGCCATTGCCTCCACTCCATGGAGCCAGTCAAATGAGGGCCCCATCAGCCCAGGAGAGGCAGGCCCGAGCACATCACAGGATGCGGATGTCCCTGAGTCCTTGCTCCAGGATGCACCATGGGAGAAGCTGAGTGATTTGCTAAATTTCCTGCTCCTCAAGTATCGAATGAAGGAGCCGATCACAAAGGAAGAAATGCTGAATGGTGTCCTCAAAAATTACGAGGACCAGTTCCCTGCCATCTTAAGCAGAGTCTCTGAGTGCCTGGAGCTGGTCTATGGCATTGAAGTGAAGGAAGTGGATCCTGACGGCCACGCCTACAGCCTCAGCATCTGCCTGGGCCTCACCTACGATGGGATGCAGAGTGA
>NW_007849806.1:0-668 GCF_000696425.1 Galeopterus variegatus
AAAAAGACAGAGAATAACACATGCTGGCTAGGACATGGAAAAAAGGGAACTCTTCTACAGTATTAGTGGGACTGTAAACTAGTACATCCATTACAGAAAACAGTATGGAGGTTTCTCAAACAACTACAGGTAGAACTGCCATATGATCCAGCAATCCAACTTCTGGGTATATACCCAAAGGAAAGGAAATCATCATGTTGAGGGGATACCTGGCCTCCCATGTTCATTGCAGCTCTATTTACAATAGCCAAAAGTTGGAACCAACCTATATGTCCACCAACAGATAACTGAGTGAGGAAAGTGTGTTATATATACACAATGGAACACTACTCAGCTATAAGAAAGAATGAAATTCTGCCATTTATAGCAACATGGAAGAGCTTGGAGAAAATTATTTTAAGTGAAATAAGCCAGGTACAGAAAGAGAAATCCTGCATGCCCTTATTCAGAAAAGAGAGCAAAGAAAGAAAGAAAGGGAGAAAGAGAGAAAGTGGGAGGCAGGAAGGAAGGAAATCACAATAATATGTTGAAATTTCAGATAGAGAGAACAGAACTATGGTTACCAGAGATGGGAAATGGGGAGGAGGATGAGGTTAGGGAGAAATTGGGTAATGGGCATAAAGAATAATTATGATTTGTAATGAAAAACATGCTAATAGTATTGTTTT
>NW_007849807.1:0-668 GCF_000696425.1 Galeopterus variegatus
AAGCATTTCTGGGTCAAATGGTAAATGAATATGTAATTTCTCTAAATGATGCCCAGTCTCCTTCTGACGAAGTCATACCACTTCTCATTCCCAGCAAAAGTGTAGGAGAGTTTCCCCACAGCCTCGCCAACAGAATGTATTAAACTTACAAATTGTATCTCAATATTGTTTTTATTTACATTTCTCTTATTGTCGAGGATGTTGAGCATTTTTCCACACACTTAAGAGCCATTTGTATTTCTTTTCCTGTGAGGTATCTGCTCCTATCTCTTGCCCACTTCTATATTCTTTTCTTTACTATTCTCAGGAACTCTATATGTTAGTGATAGTTTTTTGCGTGTGATAAGGTGCAAATATTTCTGCCAGTTTATTTTTCCTTTTACTTTTCTAAAATTACTTTTTACACTGGATAAAACAAATTTTATTTGTATTTAGTCAACAATCATGCTTTCCCTTATTTCATCTAGATTTTGAGTCCAAAAAAGTGTTCCAATCCTGGTTATAGAGGAATTTATTCATATTTGCTTCTAGTATTTGTATAGGTTCTTTTCTCCTGCTCCTTTTTTAAATGTTTCATTTTCTGATGTGTCTGGATTGATTCTCACATACAGTGTGAGCAATAAATCTGATGTTATCTTGTTCCATATGATTATCTTGATATCCCTTAA
>NW_007849808.1:0-668 GCF_000696425.1 Galeopterus variegatus
TATTGGAAGTATTAGCCAGAGCAATTAGAGAAGAGAAGGAAATAAAGGGCATCCAGATTGGGAAAGATGAAGTCAAAGGGTCCCTGTTTGCAGATGACATGATCCTATATATCGAACAGCCCAAATCATCTATAAAAAAAAGACGATATGATCCTATATATCGAACAGCCCAAATCATCTACTAAAAAACCCTTGGAGGTGATAAATGTGTTCAGCACAGTAGCAGGATACAAAATCAACATACAAAAATCAGTAGCATTTCTATTCACCAATAGTGAACAAGCAGAAAGAGAAATCAAGAAAGCCTGCCCATTTACAATAGCCACCAAAAAAATAAAATACTTAGGAATTAGCTAACCAAAGATGTGAAAAATCTCTATAATGAGAACTACAAACTACTCCTGAGAGAAATTAGAGAGGATACAAGAAGATGGAAAGACATCCCATGCTCTTGGATTGGAAGAATCAATATAGTGAAAATGGCCATACTACCCAAAGTGATATAGAAATTCAATGCAAACCCCATCAAAATTCCAATGAAATTTCTCTCAGAAATGGAAAGAACTATACAGACATGTATTTGGAATAACAAAAGACCACGAATAGTCAAAGCAATGCTGAGCAAAAAAAATAAAGTTGGAGGCATTACTCTACCTGACTTTAAACTA
>NW_007849809.1:0-668 GCF_000696425.1 Galeopterus variegatus
AGACCAACTGGACTTGGCAGGTATCTACAGAACATTTCTTCCAACAACTACAGAATATATATACTTCTCACCAGTTCATGGAACATTCTTCAGGATAGACCACCTGCTAGATCACAAATCAAGCATCAACTAAAAACAATTTGAAATCATGCCAAGTATCTTTTCAGACCACGGTGGATTAAAACTAGAAATCAACAACAAGTGAAACTCTGGAAACTAAACAAACACATAGAAATTAAATATACTCCTGAGCAACATATGGGTCCAAGAACAAACTAAGCATAAAATTAAAAAAAGCTTCTCAAAACTAATAGAAATAATGAAATATCATACCAAAGCATGTGTGATGCTGCAAAAGCATTTCTAAGAGGGAAGTCTATAGTGTTAAATGCTTACATTGAAAGAATAGAACGTTTTCAAATTAACAACTCAACACTATACCTAAAAGTATTAGACAAACAAGAACAACCCAATCCCAAATGTAGTATTCAGAAATAAATAATTAAGATCAGAGCAGTACTAAATGAAACAGAGGCCCAAAAAACAATACAAAAAATCAATCAAGCAAAAAGTTGGTTTTTCAAGAAGATAAATAGCATAGGTAAATCATTAACTGAACTAACAAAACAGAAAGGAGAGAAGATGCAAATAACAAAAATTAGAGATGA
>NW_007849810.1:0-668 GCF_000696425.1 Galeopterus variegatus
ATCAGTTTACTTGGATCGATGAGCTTGGTGTGATGAGTTTACTTAGATCGAAGTGCTTGGTGTGATGATTTCACTTAAATCGATGAGCTTGGTCTGATGAGTTTATTTGATCAATGGGCTCGGTCCGATGAGTTTACTTTGATCGATGAGCTCGACCTGATGAGTTTACTTTGATCGATGAGCTCGCTCCGATGAGTTTACTTAGGTCGATGTGCTTTGTCTGATGAGTTTACTTTGATCGATGAGCTCATTCTGATGAGTTTACTTAGATCGATTAGCTTTCTCTGATGAGTTTACTTAGACCGATGAGCTTGGTCTGATGAGTTTAATTAGATCGATGAGCTTGGTCTGATGAGTTTACTTGGATGGATGAGCTTCGTCTGATGAGTTTACTTGGATCGATGAGCACGGTCTGATGAGTTTACTTACATCGATTAGCTTTCTCTGATGAGTTTACTTAGATCAATGAGCTCGGTCTGATCAGTTTACTCAGATCGATGAGCACAGTCATATCAGTTTAATTAGATTTTACTTATATCGAACATCTTGGTCTGATGAGTTAAGTTAGACCAATGCGCTTGGTCTGATGAGTTTACTTACATCGATAATCATGGTCTGATGAGTATACTTAGATCGATGATCTTGGTCTGATGAGTTTTCTTAGATCG
>NW_007849811.1:0-668 GCF_000696425.1 Galeopterus variegatus
TTTTTTTAATGCAATGTAAATATTGTTCTGTGGTTCTTTACTAATTTCTCCTTAACCCCCCTCCCCCTTTCCTAACTGTGGTGTCCTCAGTTGCATTATCTCCTTTTGAGAGTTCAAGGAATTATTGTAATTGTTGCATCTTTCTTTCTTTTCTTTCTTTTTTTTTTCTTCCACCTTCCACTTATGAGTGAGGACATACAGTTTTTCTCTTTCTGTGCCTGTCTTATTTTACTTAACATAACTTTCTACAAGCTCATCCATGTTGCTGCAAATGGCAGAATTTCCTTCCTTTTAATAGCAGAGTAATATTCCATTGTGTACATATACCACATTTTCCTTATCCAGTTGTCTGTTGGTAGACATTTAGGTTGGTTCCAAATCTTATCTATTGTAAGTAGAGCTGTGATAAACATGGGAGGACAGTTACCTCTTGGACATGATAATTTCCTTTCCTTTGGGTGTATACCCAGAAGTGGGATTGCTGGATCACATGGTAGTTCTACCTGGTAGTTGTTTGAGGAACCTCCATACTGTTTTCTATAATGGCTGCATAAATTTACAGTCCCACCAACAGTATAGAAGAGTTCCCTTATCTCTACATCATCACCAACTTTTGTTATTGTCTGTCTTTTTGATAATGGCCAGTCTAACCTGTGTGATATGATATC
>NW_007849812.1:0-668 GCF_000696425.1 Galeopterus variegatus
TTTTCTGAATGACTCGACTCATTGCCCAATGGTTCTGGATAGCTGAAATTGTCCTGAAGAGATTATGAGGAAAAATAATCATTCTCTCCCAGGAAGACTAAAATTAGCAAATTTTAAATTAGTATTTTATCAGATTATTATTATTAGTCTTTGTGCTAGACACAACATCTACTGTGCACATTATAGTTTACAGAACACTCAATATTCAATCCATGTCATTTCATTTTTATAACTAGGCCATGGTACTCCCCCATTTTGCAGATGAGGAAATTGAGGCTCGTGGAGATAGAGTGACTTGTGTCCAGTCACCCAGTTCTCAGTGAATGAGTCAGAACTTAAACCCAGTTCTTCTGATTCCTAGTCTTCTGCTGTTTCTTTCATAGATACATATGTGTCCTTGTTTCTCCAAAGTACCTGCAATGTCATAGGATTATATGAGATAAATTATCTCTTCAAAACAAGGTATTTGGTGTATATAATGTAATAGAATTCTCATGGGGTTTTGGTTTTTTTGTGTGTGTTTCTGGATATAGCTGTGGAATTTGGAAAAATGGAAGGAAAGAGACCCAATCTAGGTGAGATAGGGGTTTGGGGAAATTATAAAAGTACTCATACTGTATTAGGACCACTGAAGTTATTCCTCAATTATAAGCATCAGTGTAATTTAT
>NW_007849813.1:0-668 GCF_000696425.1 Galeopterus variegatus
TTTGGCACACACTAGACCTAGTGAATCAGAAGCTCTTTTACCTTTGTGGAAATGTATTCTGGGTTGAGAGATTATTGTTTCAATTATATTTTCCCCACAGCTATCACTAAATTAATGGTAAAATAGTGTCATTTGGGGGTTCCATTATTTGATATGTATCTGTATTTCTAACTTAAGATTAACAATGAAACTTACAAAGACAGAATTTTTGCCTAATTAAAAGTGAAAAGTTTGACAAATTTTACCCCAACCAAATGTGTGTGTGTGTGTGTGTTCAAAATGATAGAACAAATAATTCAATAATTTCAAGCCTCTTGAAATTTACCAAAGGCATACAAAAAATAAGAACAACATATTTACGTAAAACTGATAAATGTCAGGCAAGAACTGTGGGAGATTGTGGCATTCTTACCAACAGTGTAGAAGGGTTCCCCTTTCTCTGCATGTTTTCCAGCATTTGTTATTCTCTGTCTTTTTGATAATGGACAGTCTAACTGGGGCCAGACGATATCTCAATGTGGTTTGGATTTGCATTTCCCTGATGCTTAGTGAAGTGAGCATTTTTTCATGTGTCTGTTAGCCATATTTATAACTTCCTTTGAGAAATGTCTATTCAGCTCCTTTGCTCATTTTTTAATTGAGTTATTTGCTTTTTTACTGTTAAATTG
>NW_007849814.1:0-668 GCF_000696425.1 Galeopterus variegatus
ACAAAACTATGGTTTTTTGATTATACAAATCCACATCCACAATCCTTTGGAGCCAGTCTTTTATAATTCAGTATTTTTCAGATTTTAGAAAAGTGATCCAGTCAACATGCTATATTTTACATAATATCCTGATAGGATCTGAGGCAGCATCTTATAATCAAACACAGCATAAAGTGTATATAACAATAAGTGGGATAAAAACTCTAAATGGCTTTACCTCAGTTTAGGTCTGGTTTGGTTGACAAATGAGTTTGGAAAAAAAGTTTCTATTTTCAGTTTTGGGTGTTTTTTGTTTTTTGTTTTTTTCATTCTGAGTGTTGTATCATGCACCTGTATCTTACAAATACAACATCTGTACGTAATGGGCCATTCTTCAAATGTTCTTTTTTGCTGAACCCTCTCAGCAGGGTTAATGAACATGAGGGCGAGGGTGTTCCCCAAGTGCCAATCTTCTTTCCAGCTGGTGCATCACATTAGAGCGGTGATTTGCCACACAGATAAGCTGTGCTGCTTAGAAGCATTCACTTTAGCTTCATTTCCTCCCAGTTTTTTAAATTTCAGTCTTTTACAGTTTACTGTAGTGAATACAGTTGGAACATAAGGCGACGAGGAAATTCTGTTCAGGACAATAATGTGAGGCTCAAAACAGAAAAATCACTACAGAGAGG
>NW_007849815.1:0-668 GCF_000696425.1 Galeopterus variegatus
GGGGGACTCCAACAATATGAAATATAAATGTTTATCAAAGTCAGATGTCTGGGTGATTCTAAATATGGTTGTTTATTAATGTGTTTATCCAAATTTGTAATAATAAATAGCTAATATTGTTTCGCAGAAGCATAGGCAGGCTGCAGGTAACCCACAAATGCTCAGTGAGATGGTTATAATAACTAGCAATTTATTTGATTCATTTTTATTGCCAGACCAATCTCTTTTTCAGGGTAATTCCCCAAACTGTAAAGATTGTAAACACAACTCATGGGGGAATGAGTGATTTTTGAGGCCAACGGGCAGAAATGCTACAGCACAGTTATCAGAAGGACCCAGGGGCTGTTCTCTGGAATGGAAGAGGTCAGTTCTGACGTGGGTACATGGTCAGAATAAAAAAGTGGTAGGTGGTCACATTAAACAAACCTCTCTGGAAAAGCAAGGAATTTTTTCTAGAAAAGAAAGTCTAGAAAAAATTTCTCTAGGCATTTTTGGCAGAACTAAGTCTTTTTGATAAGTAAGAAGGTGGCCTAGGCAAAGTCCTTGTGACTTCCACTTCTACAAAAGCACTCTAAATTACTTAGCAACTGTCTGTATCTAAAGCAAGAAATAAGTATGGTCATTTGCAAGGCGTTTCAGCACTTGTCTGCAGTTTGGTATGAAGGTTT
>NW_007849816.1:0-668 GCF_000696425.1 Galeopterus variegatus
ATCCTTGAGGGTGTTCAGTGATTTGTTTCCCTCTTCTCTACCTCTGGGGATGAAATAACTGTGAAATAAACAATGAGTAAAGTGGATGAAGGCCACATTTCCACCTTTTTCATTGGTAATGCCTGAGTTGGGTATGGAGCTTTTTTAATTATTATTGAAACATAATTGATTGTACATATCTGTGGTACAGAGTTGAATATCAATACCCATGTGCAATATGTGGTGATCAAATCATGGTAATTAGTATATTCCACATTATACAATGTAATTGTTTTTCATGGCCTTTACCAATTCCTCACTTACACCCCCTTCCTCTCTCCTTTTCTCATCTCTGGCAACCTTGGTTTTATTCTCTCCTTTGAAAAAGTCAATGCATTAGTGTAATCATTGTATCTTTCTTTTCTTTCATTTATTTGGTTATTTTTTAGCTCCCACTTATGAGTAAGGACATGCAGTATTTCTCTTTCCTCATATGGCTTATTTCACTTAGCATAATTTTCTCGAAGTTCATCCATGTTGCTGCAAATGGAAGAATTTCGTTCTTTTTTATGGCAGAGTAGTATTCCATTGTATAAATATACCATATTTTCCTTATCCAGTTGTCTGCTGATGTGCATTAAGGTAGGATATGGAGCTTTATGTGTAAGCTAACTGCTACTGCTATGAGA
>NW_007849817.1:0-668 GCF_000696425.1 Galeopterus variegatus
ATAAACCCATACCTAATGTCATCCTTAAATCAACATTGTACTGAAGGTTCTGTCCAGTGCAGGGCCAGCCCGGTGGCGCACTGCTATAGTGCGCTGCTTGGGAGCGGGGCAGCGCTCCCGCCAAGGGTTCGGATCCCACGTACAGACCAGTTCCCGCTCACTGGCTGAGCGAGGTGCAGCCGCAACGCCAAGGGTTGCGATCCCGTTGCCGATCTCGGTCCGGTAGGGGCGCGACACTGAGGGTTGCGATCCGTTGCCGGACACGAAAAAAGACAAAAAGGAAAAAAAAAAAAATGATGTACAACGATCCGAACAAACACCTCAACAAAGACATATGGTTGGCAAATAAGTTCAAGAATGGATGCACAACATCAGTTGTCATTAGGCAAACAAAAATTACAGCCACAACTAGCTACACCTATGAGAATGGCTAAAATTAAAAAGACTACTAGGGCCGGCCCGGTGGCGCACTGCTATAGTGTGCCGCTTGGGAGCGGGGTAGCGCTCCCGCCAAGGGTTCGGATGCCACGTACAGACCGGTTCCCGCTCACTGGCTGAGCGAGGTGCGGGCGCAACGCCGAGGGTTGCGATCCGTTGCCAGTCACGGAAAAAAAAAAAAAGACTACCTATACCATTTGTTGGAGAGGATGTGGAGGAACTGGTATTCC
>NW_007849818.1:0-668 GCF_000696425.1 Galeopterus variegatus
CACATAGACCAGATCACCCTGAAAAATGTGTTCCAAAGAGGGCCAAGACAGCTCAGTATTTTACAATGACAAGAAGAGGGAAGGGTCAAAGAAGAGAGAGAGACAGCCCTGCCTAATTAATATTTTTCAGAACAGGTGGATGTGACTACTGACTTATCCCAGATCTCCCAAGGCACTGTAATTTAGCTGACCTGATCAGAGCAGATTATTTTGGCTATCGTCTCTTAGGTACTGAATGTATGTTAGATTGGGATAGAGCAAAAAATGGAAAGCAAGTAAGAAAGATATTGCACCTACTAGCCCAAGAGAAAATGCAGAATTGGGCCAAGGTTTTGGCAGTAATGATAGAGAGGGATAGCTGAGTATGAGATACGTTTTAGAGAAATGGGCCATTACATTTACTGTTTGATTGGATAGGAAAAGTAAATTAGCTTTAATGAATGTGATCACCTAATCAACGTCTTCTTTACCTAATTAATATGTTATGGTTTGGGCTTGAAATTGCCTTTAATAAAGCACAAATTCTATCTCCTAAAAGCAACATTTGCCTGTTTGCTATTTGGCTTTATGAATTTTAGATATTTACTGTTTTTAGATGCAATCAAAAGAAAGTGACTCTATTGAAGCAAACAAGAAATTAATTGGAAAGATATAAGAAAACCCACAAA
>NW_007849819.1:0-668 GCF_000696425.1 Galeopterus variegatus
CGTGGGATCCGAACCCTTGGCAGGAGCGCCACCACACTTCCCAAGCGGCGCACTGTAGCAGTGCGCCACCGGGCCAGCCCATAGCCAGACTTTTTATAAGGAATCTTTATGCATACTGTCTCTACTTATCCCTTCTGGTTCACTACTAAATCCTCTTCAGTTTAATTTCAAACCCCTCCACTGCAATGAGCAGGCTCTGCCAAGGTGCCAATCATCTCCATGTTTCTACATCATACGTGGATTTTTACTGCCACCTCCCTTTGGATACAGTCTCCTCTACTCCTTGTTTCAGAGCACTCATGATTTTCATCCCCCCTGAATTGCTTCTTTTCCTCACTCTCAGTTAATTCTTTTTCTCTGTTTAGCTTTTAAATATCATTCCTCTTCTCAATTTTCCCTAGGTGGCCTCACCGATCCCCTCTACAAGCCAACAAGTCATGAATGTAAGAATGTTGATGATCTTTCCCCTCTTCTAGGTTGTAAGTAAAATGAGGACAGTGACCTCAACCGTCTTGCTCACATTTGTATATCCAGTACCTGGCTTTATGCTTGTTGAACAGTAGGAACTCAATAAACTAAGAATGTGAAATGAATTAATAAAAATAATTAAAATTAATAAAAACGGGCCGGCCCGGTGGTGCACTGCTACAGTGCGCCGCTTGGGAGCG
>NW_007849820.1:0-668 GCF_000696425.1 Galeopterus variegatus
TCTTGAAAATTGCATTATGAAATGTCACTTTGCTTGTTTTGCTGAATGTTACCAGCTTCTATCATTAAGCTTGTTAAACTATACTTAGCAAAAACCCCACCTATGTTCTCTTCCTGTAATTTCCTGGTCTGGAGAATAACTGTGGAAAAAGAACCCCAATTCATGGTTAATTTCCCAAACGGAAGAAATGCCTTGCTCTTGAGGGTTCAGGAGATTAACCTCTTTCATGGCTTCTCACTGCTCAAAAGAGATGGGCTTTGAGTAATCTTTGGTGGCTCCATCACCCACAGGAAAAGGGCATGATAAATCCATGGGAGGCAAAGCAATATGGGTCAGACTAGATGGATCCCAGTCATTTTTAGAGTTGGGAAAGACCCAACAGAGAAAAGGGGACATGAACTCGGACAATCCTCTGTCCCAGCCACTTCACAGAGTGGGGTATAAAGGAGCCAGGGCTGAGGATGAAGAGAGGGAAAAGTTTGAGGGGCTGGTAAAGGATTTGGAGCATAAGGAGGTAGTCAAGGTGGCCTGTATGGGGAGCAGAGTAGGCTGATGGATTAAAAGATTAATCTGAGTCCAGAACAGGAGGTTGGGCATGACCTAGGAAAATTTGAGATGTAGGACAGTTTTGACAGAGAGAAGAATGCATTTAGAAATAGAAGAGGGCT
>NW_007849821.1:0-668 GCF_000696425.1 Galeopterus variegatus
AGATAAATAAGGAGTGAAATTAAATGAGACTGCAGACCTCTCTATGTTTCAGAGGTATAGGTATTTTAAATTGGATCATGAAATGGATTGGGAGCTAATAGGAAATCTGAGATGCACAAGAAGGCAAGCATAAGATTTAGGGTAATATTAGGGTGCTACATATTTAAGGTTATATATATATATAATATATATAACATGTATTATATATTTAAGGTTATATATACATATATATATATATATATATATAAAATATATATAACATGTGTTATATATTTAGGTTAATAACTCAGACAAAAACTCCTGCACAATTCAGGAAATGGAAAGCTGAGGTTTGTTCATGTTCCTTCAGACAAACAAAATGTGAATTTTAAAAAAATCAGAGTCAAAGAAAAAAGTACAAATTTCATGGAACTGGATACATGTGGCCATGGGCATATTTATAGATGTAAAATGAGTGAAGATGAGCTATTTTTTCTCTATGAAATGATCAAAAAAGTTGATGGATTATCATAGAGATGTAAATGAGATAAGACACTTGAGTTTTAAAGTGTTTCAGATCAAAAAGAAATTTTGATTTTGAAATATTTAAAAAGTGTATATATTTTTAAATTAACTTTTTTGGTCATTCTAAAATTTATTGAGAATATGAAATCAATTAGACAGGATTT
>NW_007849822.1:0-668 GCF_000696425.1 Galeopterus variegatus
TTCATGTGGTTTATTTAAGTGAATTAAAATAAATTCCAAGCTTGAACGATAATTTCTCTCTAGTTCCTAAAAATATTTCTTAAAACCTCGATTTCTTTCTTTCTTTCTTTTTTTTTTTTTTTTGACCGGTAAGGGGATCACAACCCTCGGCACGGTGTTGTCTGCACCACATTCAGCCAGTGAGTGCACCGGCCATCCCTATATAGGATCCGAAACTATGGCCTCGAAACTATGGCCTCGGCACTGCCAGCGCCTCACACTCCCGAGTGAGCCACAGGGTCGGCCCTTAAAACCTTCATTTCAATCATGAGTTACTGTGCGAAAGAATCCTGATTGTATGTGATTGGGTCAGCTCTGCTATATTGGCATCTATGACTTTTATTTTGAAAAATACTGCATTGTAGACAAGTGTCACTGTACACATTTTCCCATCTGAAACCAAGGTTTGTGTACTTGTGAGTATGGACATAAACATGCATAGACTTGGAGGCCGTGGGTATTGCTCTTTTCAACAGCCTGCCTCCACAGCAACAGGGTCTGTAAGAGAGAAGCAACCTTGTCATCACAAATTTAGGTCCAAATAATTTCACAGAAAAGATAAAAAGGTGTGTGGCAACTCTATCTTGCTCCATCATTTACATAAAGTGACTTCTTGGAAATATGATCAG
>NW_007849823.1:0-668 GCF_000696425.1 Galeopterus variegatus
TTAATAAGTACTTATTGTGTTCTAGGAAGGCATTTGATTGGTCCTGGGGGTAGGATTAATACAGCAGATATGCTCTTTGCCCTCATGGAGCTTAGAATCTAGCAGAGGGAAAAATGTAGAGCAAACATTTATATATTCTTTTTCTCAATTACTAAGAAATGGGAATGTATTTCTCTTTAAACATGTGGAAACTGAGGCCAGAGAAATGAACCATCTTGCTTAATATCACATGTCCATTAAGTTAGGAAGCTGGGTTTCATCTCCAGTTCTTTCTAGACATTAATTTTGATATTCCTCCATTTGTCACAGAAGAGTCTTCCATTCACTTTGTAGTTAGCTCTGTAGCTAACATTTGGCTAAACAATACGTTTGAGAGGCAAGCTTGTGAGATTTTGACTTACACTGGATTGCTATTCAGGAAATAAAGCCAGATACTTGCATTCAGCCTCCTAAAAATTTTAGCATCAGAGATCTTAGTATTGACCCCCTTGCTTAAGCACGAGGTATATTAGGTATGATTATATCTGAATAACACAATAACAATAAAATTTTTTCTACCCAAACTCTTAAAAGGTATATATTGATTTAAATTAAAATTAGGTCTAGGTTTAATCCTTTTCCTCTCAGCCCTAGAAAATAGATTCCTAATGAAATGCTTGTAAAGATAT
>NW_007849824.1:0-668 GCF_000696425.1 Galeopterus variegatus
TTTGCTGAAAATCAATTTTCAATATATGTATGGGTCTGTCTCCAAACAGTCTCTTATATTACGATTATCTATTTGTTTGTATTTATGAAAGTACCACATTTTTGTGTAGCTTTGTTACAAATCTTGAAGTCAGGTAGAGTTTGTCCTCTGATTCTTTTTTCTATTTTAAAGTTGTTGGTTTTTCTAGGCTCCTTTCATTTACATATGTCCATTTTTACAAAAGATTCTACTGGGATTTTAACTGGGATTTCATTGAGTTTGGAGAACAATGCAGACAGAGTTGATATCATAATGGTATTAAATTTATTAACTCACAAACGATATGTGTGTGTGTGTGTGTGTTTGTGTGTATTTGATTACTTTGGAAGGTTTTTTTCCAGAAATATTTTATGGTGTTATGTGTACAGGTCAAGAATATCTTTTGTCAGATTTACTCTAAGTTTACATATATATAGATGATACTATACATGTATGTTCTTATTTTGATTTCTGATTGTTTGTTGCTTGTATATGTAAATACAAGCAATTTTTATATATTGATCTTGTTTCCTGCAACATTGCTAAACTCACTGATTAGTTCCAACATATTCTTTTTATAGATTCCACCATGTTTTCTTTGCAATAATGTTCATGTCTTTTGATAATACAGACAGTATTTTTTATTCCTT
>NW_007849825.1:0-668 GCF_000696425.1 Galeopterus variegatus
AATTTTCATCAGAGGGATTCTAATTAGGTAAACTGTGGTCAATTTAAGCAATGGAATACTACCTCAGCCATTAAACGGAAGAACACATCACTATATCTGAGTGATATGGAACAAGGGAGTTGGTAAATGATGAAAAATGGTATTTCTCATTCCATCGTATGATAATTTTTACAATTAAATGAAAACATAAAAAATGTAAAAGTCCAATAAAAGATTAATACCAATGTTATATCAACGTTGTAATTCTGGAATAAATATTATTTGCATGTAGTGGAAAAATTGCATGCACATTTTGTCTGGTTTGCTAAAGTTTTATATATGAGTTTTGAATCTATGTTCACAAGTCAGGTTGGCCTTTGGCATTCCTTGTGCACTCTTGTCAGGTGTTGGTAATGAATCTGCAAGATGGAGTACTAACAAAGCAATTTTTTTCTTTTCACCTAGTAAAAAAATGTTATTTTCTTCCTCAATTAAAAAATAAGTTAAAAAACAATTTTGAACAGACTTTGTGGGACTTTCTTGGATGTAAGCCTGGCAGATCTTATATAATTAAAAGGTAATGGGAACACTTATAACCTTCTACTTGGCTTAACATCAAACCTCCTGCTATAAGTGTCAAGAGCTCTCAAAGCAGGTTCAGTGAATCTGTGTAAGTTCCTACTGTTTAT
>NW_007849826.1:0-668 GCF_000696425.1 Galeopterus variegatus
CCAGTTCCCAAACCATTACTCATTTTCTCCCTTTTGCCCTCCATCCTTGCCTGTTGAAATTTTACCCCTCTAAAAGCTTTTGCCTCCTAACTTTCCACAACTGTACATATAAATTTCCTCTCTCTTTGCACAACAATTTTATAATGTTTTTGGTATGAGCTTTAAATATTTTAATTAATTAATAAATTAATATAATGTATTGCATACAAAATTATGCTCAGTAGTATATTCAAATATATTATTCCAATTATAAAACTAACAAAATATTAAATGCACTGGTGAATTTAGCACAAATATTTTAATTTTCCTAAATTTTTCTTAGATTGAGATTTTTTTAAATTTTAACTTACACATTGTATTTGTACATACTTATGGGGTACAGTCTGATATTCTGATACATACATATGTTGTATAATGATCAGGGCAGGGTAGTCAATGTATCAGTCACCTCCACATCTATCCTTTCTTGCACCACATTTTGATTCGCCCATTCTGTGAGATGGATAGTGTGACTTGCGTTACAGCTACTCCAGTTTGTTGTCAGGTCTCACATAAGACTGTGAGTTTTGGAGGAAGGGACGGAGCCTTAGTCACCTGTGTCACCCACATCATCTGTCTGGGATTTAGGACACTGAGATCTAGAAACAGTCTGTCCTGCTACAGAATGT
>NW_007849827.1:0-668 GCF_000696425.1 Galeopterus variegatus
GACGCCAGGCTGAGGGGACCCGTGGGCGCTGGCTCCCTCTTCCAGAGGAACGATGGGGTCATATTCACGTGGCTCCATAAACGAGTCTCAATTTGTATTTTACTGTGTCGCAAACCCAAAGGCCTTGCTTTAGCATCTGGTTCAGGAAGATCACATATTCAGTAGTTGGTATTTTTGCAATATCAGAGTATTTTACCCACAGAATGGAATAAAACTGACAAGCAAATACAAAATGGAAAATTAACTCCAACTGAGCATCTTCCAACTGCCGTCAGCAACCTAGAGCACGAGGCCAGAGAAGCAGCGTGCGGCCAAGGGGTGTGCCCGAAAGGCGCACCAGCGTCCCGCTCCCAGAGTCAAGATCACCCACTGCACGTCACCAGGCAGGGTTTTATCTGCGTTGCGTTACAGTAGAACAGGAGTGGGATCCGTTCCAAACAATGGCTTTACTCTTAGGAAACAGCTGAAAATTGTACCAGAGTAGCATGAAGAGATACATTTGCTACTGAATTTTACACGATACAACTGAGTTTCCTTCCATTCTTGACCTCCACCCTGGGCAGGTCTGCCCTTCGCACGTGCACGTGCCAGGACTGGAGGCGAGGCTAGCTGGTGCGAGGGTTCGAGATTTCTGTTGCAGATGTTGGAAGGACAACAGGTGTGGGAGG
>NW_007849828.1:0-668 GCF_000696425.1 Galeopterus variegatus
CCTGCTCAGTGTCCTGGGGGGGGGGGCGCGGGGATGAGAGTCCATGTTATATCTTACCTGGGGCAGATAAGAAAAAGGTAAGATAAGCTAAATTGAGGGATTTTAGTGGCATACAATGACTGCCTTTGTAGCGTGCACAGGGCTCATTGGGAAGCAGATGAGAGAAACTGAGCTTGCAAAGGGTTTATTTAGGGGGTGCCCCTTGGGGTGGGCACCAGTGGGAGGGTAGGAAACAGGAATGGACAGAGAGAGAGAATAAGAAGTTTGGCTGCCTGTAGGGGAAGCTCTGTAGCTGGGATGGCCCTCCACATTGTCCTGAGCTGGGGCGAGGGGACTGGGACTTTATACCTCCTTCCTGATGCAGGCTGCGCTGGGGAAAGAGTGAGACCCTGGACGAGGAGGTGCAATTCAGCAGAGGCTGATCTGAAGGGGTGGACAGCGGAGGTCTGCTTCCGGCAGCACTTCCAGGAGCTGGGAGCAAGTCTTTCATCACCGAAGAGGTCTGGGTACATGTCGAGCCTCACCTGGGGTGTCTATGAACAGGTTTTTCTTAAGTGGAATTACTCTTCTGTGGAGAGAGAGAGAGAGAGAGAGGGAAACGTGTGTGTGATTATGTTTCTGTGTGAGGGTATATGTGAGTGCATGTGTGTGGGTGTGTCAGTGTATGT
>NW_007849829.1:0-668 GCF_000696425.1 Galeopterus variegatus
CAAGATTAGCTAATGTCACATTGGGATGTACAAATAGCTGGCTGAAGGTGACTCACTAAGAGATTAAAACTTTAGACAGGACAGGTGTTCTGAGGCAGTGGAGAGGATATACAAAAAAAAGGTGGGGAGTCCTAGAAATCACGTTTTGGATGTCGATCTGGACCCAGACCTACTTTCAGTGTTTTAAACTAATTAATTCAATCGATTTAAATTTATAACTTTAAATTGTTGCCATTTAAGTGATCCCAAGCCAGTTCATTAGCTAGATGTTCTGAAAATGATAGCCAAAAAAAAAAAAAATTCTCCTCCAGTTCTTATCCTATTATGTAGTTAATTCCTATACCTGTTGCTCTCTCAGGTGGTTAGTTATAAGAATTTGATAGATGGACAAAGACAGGGGATGGTCATCAAATGATAGGTAGATAAATATGCTGCTTGGAATGAATTCATAGACTGTAAAAGCACAGTCATAATTATGCTTAGGTATATATTATTACTACAGAGTGAAGAAAACTTGCTGGTAGATTCCTGTTTTACCTGGGAAATATATATGGCTTCCCACAGATAATATTTTAGATTTATTTTTGCTCTTTTATGAATTTTAATGTTTTTCAAGCAGAAGAAAAATATCCCAGATGGAAACTCAAAATTGTAGGGAAGAAAGATTA
>NW_007849830.1:0-668 GCF_000696425.1 Galeopterus variegatus
TCACCTTTCTCACCATAAAATAACATTAATATATCTTCAGTAAAGTCACTGTACTTAGAGTCAAGACATGGACTCTGGAGCTAGGCTGCCTCCTTTCAAATACTGGCTTTGTTACTTGCTATATATGTGACATTGACCATTGACCTAACCTCCCTGAGTCCTGATTTTATCATCTGTAAAATGAAGATAATTATTGAACAACACCTCATTGGCATTTTGTGAGGATTAGATACCTTAATATTTGTGAGGCTTCAAGAAAAATCCTGTCACCTACTAAGCAATATTTGAGATGAGCTAATATTATTATCCAACATAGTTGTGAGATTTAAAGGGAATTTGTTTAAAAAGTATCCAACACCGTGCATTGTTGGATCAATTTGTCCCATGTCTTTCCTGAAGATGTAGGTATAAAATAGACCTAACAGAGTCACAGCTTAAGTTCACAAGGCATCTTAGTAACCACAATGAAATAATTTGCAATTTATCTTATGATGTTTTTTTATCTTATAATTATTGTTTATTTTTTGTTAGCTTGGAGATTTCTGTATTGGGTTTATTTGAAAACATGGTTAGGGGCGGCCTGGTGGCTCACTGCTACAATGCGCCACTTGGGAGCGCGGCGGCGCTCCCGGTGAGGGTTCGGATCCCACATACAGACCGGCCGCTCA
>NW_007849831.1:0-668 GCF_000696425.1 Galeopterus variegatus
ATTTATTTATTTTTGTCTTTTTTGTGACTGGTAAGGGGATCGCAACCCTTGGTGTGGTGTCTCCTGGCCAGGCCTATATAGGATCCAAACCCACGGCGGGAGCGTCGCTGCGCTCCCGGCGCCGCACTCTCCCAAGTGCACCACGGGGCTGGCCCTCAACACTTTTTTATAAAATAGGTTTGGTGTTAGATGATTTTGCCCAACTGTAGGTTAATGTAAGTGTTCTGACACAATGAAAGTAGGCTAGGCTAAGCTATGATGTTTGGCAGCTTAGGTGTATTAAGTGCATTTTTCACTTATAATATTTTCAATTTATAATGGTATATTAGTCTGTTTTGTGTTGCTATAACAGAAATACCTGAGACTGGGTAATTTATAAGGAAAAGAGTTTGTGGGCGGGCCCGTGGCTCACTCGGGAGAGTGCGGTGCTGATAACACCAAGGCCCCGGGTTCGGATCCCATATAGGGATGGCCAGTTTGCTCACTGGCTGAGCGTGGTGCTGACACCACCAAGTCAAGGGTTAAGATCCCCTTACTGGTCATCTTTAAAAAAATATATAAATAAATAAATAAATAAAATAAGGAAAAGAGTTTTATTTGGCTTACGATTCTGGGACAGTTGCATCTAGTATGGGCCTCAGGCTGCTTCTACTCATGGCAGAAAGTGG
>NW_007849832.1:0-668 GCF_000696425.1 Galeopterus variegatus
AGCTCCAGACTTCCCTCAGTGGCAGGCAGCCCTTGAAAGCACATGGCTTCTGGCAGGGCCCAGCACTATACCAGCTACAGCAGGCTCTGTGTATGCCCCAACACTTCACTGATCACATATAAAGGATCTTCCCATATAAAGCCAGTGTGTAAGGAATAAGTATCTACTTCTATAAATGAGCAGACATTGATGCACAACCATAAGGATCAAGAACAATCAGGGAAACATTACATAATCAAAGGGATAAAATAAGATGCCAGTGGCTGACCCTAAATGAATGGAGATGTACAAACTGCTTGACAAGGACTTCAAAATAACTACTTTAAGGAGCTCAGAGAGCATCAATAAAATACAGAGAAACAATTCAATGAAAGGAGGAAAACAGAAATGACCAGAATGATAAATTTAATGAAGAGACTAAAATAAAAAATGAAAATCCTGAAGCTGAAAAATATAATAAACAAAATGAAAAATGTGAAAGAGAGCATCAACAGCAGAACTGATCAAACAGAAGAATCTGTGAACTTGAAGATGGGTTATTGGAAAATATAGTTAAACGAGGAAACAGAAAAAAGGAATGAAAAGGAATAAAAGTTTATGGGATAATGGAACATCAACTAAGCATATTTTCAAGTCATAGGAGTTCAAGAAGGAGAAGGGAAAGAAAA
>NW_007849833.1:0-668 GCF_000696425.1 Galeopterus variegatus
CACAATTATTGAAAATCAACATTGTGCCCCACATATATGTATAATAAAAAATTTAATTTAATTTAATTTAAAAATATAATGAGCATCAGGCCCACATGGCCCAGAATAGAAATAGTTATTTTTGTTCTTTTTCAAAAACATTGCCCATTTTTTAATTGCATTGTTTTCATGATCTTGGGTTGTTTGAATTCCTTATATATTTTGGATATTATTAACCTCTTATCACATGTATGGTGTGCAAATAGTTTCTCCCTATCCATAGATTTTGTCTTCACCTTGTTAATTGTTTCCTTTGCTGCCCAGAAGCTTCAAGAGAGCAAGGCTGGAGGCATCACATGACCTGATTTCAAAATATACTACAAAGCTGTAGTAATCAAAATGGCATGGTCCTGGTATAAAAACAGATACATTGACCAATGGAACAGAATAGAGAGCCCAGAAATAAACCCACACATTTAGAGTCAATTGATTTTCAACAAAGATGCCAAGAACACATAGTGAGAAAAAGATAGTTTCTTCAATAAATAGTGCTGGGAAAACTGGATGTTTGTGTGCAGAAGAATGAAATTGGACCCTTACTTCACACCATATACAAATATCAACTCAAATGGATTAAAGACTTAAATATAAGACTTGAAATTGTAAAACTTCTGAAAGGAAACATGGGG
>NW_007849834.1:0-668 GCF_000696425.1 Galeopterus variegatus
ATCATACACAATTTTCTTTTCTTCATGGAAGTAAATTTCACATGACAAAGGTCAAAGATTATATAATATGAATTTTTTTATTCTGTGTTCCACAACTGAAAACAATAATTACTATGATAATGAAAATATGAGGGGTACAGAGATTACTATGCAAACATACCTCAAAGAGTTCACAAAAAGATACATGTTATCTTTCAATTCTATTTTTCCACAGACTTTTTTTGAAGTATTTTCATACATGTGTGCACATATATATACATGAATCTTTGAGGTGCCATAAATTATGCAAACTCTCCTTCAAATTACTTTACTTAATATAATCTTTTTGCAACACAAGCTCTGTTAATGTAGGCATTAACATCTTTATTTTAAAATATTAAAAGTAATATTCATACATGTGAAGAATATCTTTTTAAAATACACTTAGTGATAGGAATACATTTTAAGTCTGTGACTACTTAAAACCTTGAGTCATTTCAATATCCCCTAATTAGTAGTCATTTGGTAAAAGCCTTACTGGATGCACCATACCTCACTTACCTCAAATTTTGCAGTTATGACTTCTTGGCAAAAGATCAAGACTAATTTCATATTTTCGACTATTTAAAAGCATATGGAAATTTGAAGATGTTTATTTTCTCCTCCTGTAGCTTAGTTATACTTAGATG
>NW_007849835.1:0-668 GCF_000696425.1 Galeopterus variegatus
GAATTTGGACAGCCTTTTCTATAGATGTACTCTCCGGGGGGAAAAGACTAAAAGGTGAAACTACTTTTCCACTTATTCTCAATAAACATATTTTTAATGATGCTGGTTAATTGCAGAAATACTGGGACAAATTAAATGCCGATCAGGCCGGCCCGTGGCTCACTCGGTAGAGTGCGGTGCTGATAACACCAAGGCCACGGGTTCGGATCCTATATAGGGATGGCCGGTTTGCTCACTGGCTGAGCGTGGTGCTGACAACACCAAGCCAAGGGTTGAGATCCCCTTACCGGTCATCTTTTTTTAAAAAAATAAAATAAAATAAATGCCTATCAATAAAGGAACGATTATTCAAACAGTAATTCAAACTGAAATACAATCAGCTATTTAAAAACGTACTGACATGGGCCGGCCTGGTGGCGCACTGGAGAGTGCGCCGCTTGGGAGCACGGCGGCGCTCCCGCTGAGGGTTCGGCTCCCATGTGGAGACCGGTTCCCGCTCACTGGCTTGAGCGCGGTGTGGGCGCAGCGCTGAGGGTCCATTCCCCGGTGCGGGCGCGACACCGAGGGCTGCGATCCCGTTACCGGTCAGTAAAAAAAAAAGACAAAAAGGGGGCCGGCCCGGTGGCGCACTGGATAGTGCGCCGCTTGGGAAGGGCGGCGGTGCTCCC
>NW_007849836.1:0-668 GCF_000696425.1 Galeopterus variegatus
TATTTCCCTCTGATAGCCATCAAAGGATGGACCCTGTAATCAGCATTCAAAGGCTTACAAAGCAAGGCTCGTCATGAGTTGCTGAGCTCTCTCTTTTGGACACAATGAACCACCGTGTTAGTAAGGACTGAGGGCTTCTCCTAGATTACTGAGCAGTTTTAGAAGCCAGCGTTTTCTAATGACACGGGTCAGCCCCCAAAATCGCTGAAGTTTTTTTTTTTTTTCTTTTCCTTTGATTTAGTTTATTGTTTTCCAAGAATGTTGACGCCATTTCAAAGCTTTAGTGGTTTTAGAAAACAATACAGTCCTTTTTCTTCTACCACAACTTCAGGGATACATTGCACCCAGACCAGGGTCAAGCACAATTTCAATTATCACAGCAAACAGCAAAAGCGATGCTTTCATCTGAGGCTGCACTAGAAATTGAATAGCTTCAACTAAGTCGTCAATTCAGTACTTGCCTGAAGAGCTGGACAACGACATCACCTGGAATTTCTTCTCCATATCCTCCCCAGATAAGTTTTGGGAGGCATAAAAATGCCAGTTCTTCATGAGAATATCTTTAATGAGGATTTTTTTCTTATCTTTTCAATTAAGGAATTATTTTCTATAAAACTTTCACAGCTTTTGTGGATTTCTGCTAATGTGTTCCAGTTCCATCCAATCTC
>NW_007849837.1:0-668 GCF_000696425.1 Galeopterus variegatus
ATAGTACAGGCCTCTTTTCTGAGAATGCCCTTCCCTCAAGAATGGTCTCATCAAGCCTGACCTGTACACCAAGATGAATGTGGACCTGTGGCTCTGTGGCCCAGCGGGGATCTAGACAGGAAGTGATGCCTGTTTCTGCAGGCACCCTGCTTTCCTTCAGGGATTTTCTCAGAGCTTCCTTCACTTGCCTTTTGGAAAGACAATCTCCCTCTACCTCTCCACTAGAAGGTGGGAGACTTTCCACAGACCCTTTCCCTCAAAACCCTGGATGATGACCTCTTTTCTCAGTCTTCTTCTTATAGGGCCTAGCACTGCCCCCATTGCATGGACTTTATTTATATTTTTGGCTCCCCCTCTTTTTTCTTGTTTCTCTCTGGCTGCAGCTGAACTCAAAACTGAACATTTCAGATGATGGTGGAGGCTTCTTCCTAGACAAGGAGCCAAGGAAGAGTAGGAAGTTATGGTCCATCCTACTTGGTCCCCTGCCCCAAGAATGAAGCAACAGCTCAGCACCCCCGTCTCACCTACTGGGCTTTTCCTCCTTTCTCTCCACACCAGAGATGTGAACTCTGCCCTCCTTCTCCAACCTAGTCTCAACTGAGGAAGTGCCACCACTTTCTCTGGCTCAGAATCTACATCTACTCAAATTCAAATCTTCACCCCCTCCC
>NW_007849838.1:0-668 GCF_000696425.1 Galeopterus variegatus
CCCTGAGACATTTCTGATCATCACAAATGTCATTAGGGGGATTTGCTCCTGGAATCTAGTGAGTAGAAGCCAGAGATGCTGCTAAGTACTTTATAATGCACAAGGCAGCCCCCCCACCACAAAGAACTGTTCAGCCCTGAATGTCAGCAGTGCCAAGGCTTTGAAGCCCTCATTTAATGCCTTAAAGGAAATGCTCTGGACTGTTCATTGCTGAAATACATCAAGTTAAGAGTTAAACTGGGACTGCATGATTGTAACAGAATGTGTAAGCTGTGCGATAAAGATGAACTTTGACTCCATATTTTTATGCTGCTGTCATTTTGTTTAGAATTGAAACCTTGTAATTGTATGTCAGCCAGCCAGTTTTGGTGGCTTTTCATTTATAGCCTTTTTCTTTTAATTACTTTCATAAACCGCTAATTTATTCTTTAAAAATAATAATTATTGAGCAATTATTATACGTCAGGGTCTGGTCGTACAGTAGTACAAATGGCACATCTGTGCCCTTGTGAAGATATCAGTCTGACTTAGTCCAAGAATCTTTAGAAGTCTTTCCAAAACAGTGGTGGCTACTGGGCTATGGCTCTACCCCATTACACCCTCTCTTTCAGGTCCCCAACCCCACACTTTTTGGAATGCCTTGGGCAGCTCCCTCTGAGTTGCCTGCT
>NW_007849839.1:0-668 GCF_000696425.1 Galeopterus variegatus
GTAGAAGGCAGCAAATCTGAACTCCTGCACTGCTTACACCTAAACACACATACACATCCCCCACATGCACACAACACACACATGTAACACACACGGCACATGTACAATGCACACAACACATACACAATGCACCCCACATGCAGAACACAACACACGCACACATACACACAACACATGCAACACACATACCACATACACAACTAAACACACAACACATGCACAAAACACATACAACGCACACACACACACACACACCCCACCTACATCTCTACCCGCCCTTTCAGAGGAAAGGATGGGATAGGCGGCCCCTTCCTCACACACCCCATTCCATAGCTTCCCCTGCTCTCCCACATCTCCAACCTCCCAAGCACTGCAGGCTCCCTCCTGGAAATAGTTTATTGTGCTGGAGTTTCACTTCTTAAAAAAACACTTTTTTTAAAAAAAAAAAAAAAAGGAAGAATCCTAATCAACAGATTACCTCACCTCCTACCTACAGTGAAAATAGAAAGTTTCAGACGGGCACCCCTCATCATCCTCCCACATATCTACAAAGCTACCTGAGCTCTCCCTCCTGCATCACTGGAACAGCCTCACCTGTGCTCCAGATCCACTCCTCACCCAAGACAATCCACTTCTCCCACTAGCTATGCCCTTTTCTGAGTATTTAA
>NW_007849840.1:0-668 GCF_000696425.1 Galeopterus variegatus
AAATTTTTTTTTTCCTAATTAAAAAGTTAGTTGGTTAATTGCAATTGCATAGGATTCTTAATTCAGCTATGAACAGAATTGGATGATTACAAGGGAATTTGAGAGACTGTAATGTATATGTCCTATTTCTATGAGAGCCTTTAAATTTTATTGAAATCAGGAAAACAAATAGAATAAAATAAGTGTTATCTATACAAACTAAATACCACTGTATTAAATCCACAGAACTCTTTTTTATGAATAACGACATTGCTTTGAAAAAAGCTCTTTAAAAAGAAATAAATATACCAGCTTTGATGGGTAACATACTAACACATATTAAGTGTCCTTCTTAAGGTCACTCACCCTTTATTATTTTTTGAATCTTAATGTCTAGCTCAGTACTGAGCACAGGAAAGCTATTCAAAAAAAATTATCACCATGTATCACATTAACATGTATTTATTTAACACAGTGATAAGTAGAGAAGTTTTGATATAAAAAAATATAAAAAAACCTATAGAACAGTATTTTTTGTTTGTTTGTTTTTGTCTTTTTTCATGACTGGTAAGGGGATCGCAACCCCTGGTGTGGTGTCGCCCATACCGCGCTCAGCCAGTGAGCGCACCGGCCATTCCTATATAGGATCCGAACCCGCGGCCAGAGCGCTGCTGCACTCCCAGAGCCAC
>NW_007849841.1:0-668 GCF_000696425.1 Galeopterus variegatus
CATGTTTGAGATGTCCTGGCCTGACCAGGGATAAACAGCAGTAAGAGACTTGCAATTCAGAGGACCTGGTCACACACATCGGAAGTGGAAGTGACCCATGACTTGATGTTTCTTAGGCGTTCTTTTTAAACTGATAAGTATGGATTATACATGAGAACCATATCGAGTAGGCCTAGTCAGTGTATTTTCAACCTGACAAAAGAAAATCTCTATAGTAGCAGATGACCAACTGCCCAAGAAAAGGACATAAAAGTGACTCATGACAAAATAGAAAAGAAGACATTTCAGAGGTGTGTGAGGTGTGTATGGCCCTGTGACTTAACTCAGATACCCATGCTTAACATCGTCCATCATCTGAAAAGCGTCTTATCGCAGCACAAATGCCCATTCAGCTTCATGCTTAACGTCGTCCATCATCTGAAAGTGTCTTATCGCAGCACAAATGCCCATTCAGCTGCAAGTCCTGAGCTCTCTTTCTTGTGATCTCTGTTGTTTCTAAACAGTTTTTTCTACACTTGACCCATTTTTCTGAATGCAGTTATGTGAGCATAAGATAGAAACCAGGAAATTGCTTTTAAATCTTTATAAATTGTGTTTTCTACATTTATGCTTCTATCATAGAGAATTTAAAAGCTCACGGTCAACCACAAGGCATTCCTCATGCACTT
>NW_007849842.1:0-668 GCF_000696425.1 Galeopterus variegatus
ACAGACCAAGTATTCAGAATGGAAGATGGTGGGAAGCATGCACATCACTCATCCTTGCTGGAGAAAAAAGCAACAATGAAGTTTTTTTGTTTTTGTTTTTACATGTATGAGCAAGACAGGCAAGAGGTATACTGGAGTAGCAGTGAACATAGAGGATAAATGGAAAGAGTGAAAACATTTGAGTGAAAGGATATGGATAAATTTGAGGAAGGAAAAAATTGTAAAGAAAGTCAAGATCTAAAGAGAACTAAAATAAATAGGAACAGAAAGAAAATGGGCAGGGGGCGCAGCATGGCAATAAATTATTGGGAAAAATCGCGATCAAACTTAGAATAATAAAGTAAGAAAATAAATTGCTAATTGATGAATGAAAAGGAAGAGAAAGAGAAAAGAGGGAAAATAAGAAAGGAGGCATGAGAAAATGTTTCAAAGAAACATGGGGGAATAAGTCCCTTGGGTCTGTCTCTAAACAGCTGACTCCAGGAGCTGGTCTGACCACAATTTGGACTCCAGGCATGCACAGAGGTGCTTGGAGATGTTTGCACATCTCGATCCCAAAAATATGGTGAGCCCTCTTCCCTCACTTTCCCTACGCCTGTAGTGTGAACTCATGGCCAGAGTCAGACAAATCTCTGAATTAGCTGAAATGGCAAGGAAGATTAGAGACA
>NW_007849843.1:0-668 GCF_000696425.1 Galeopterus variegatus
GTACTAGCATTTTTCTGTATCTAGTTATTTTTTAACTAATTAATGAAATATATCCCAATATTAAGGTCAGCTGATGGAAGAGAAGGAAAGGATTTGGGCATGAGGTGGGAAGGCCTGGATGTTTGTCGTCCTGCCACCTAAGAGACCTGTGGTGGTAACAACTTGCCTTGGGTCTGTTTTCTCAAAGGTAGAGATTATATTCCAGTATCACTTAGGCTAGTTGTGAAGACCAAATACTCAATATTTAGGAAGAGTTATATTATAGGCTGTAAGTCATTGTTAATCAATATACACTAAACTGCGTTTATAATCAAAATTATCATTTCCCTTAATTCTGAACATTAGATCAGTCTAGATTCATAAGCAAGGCCCAGGAACTCTCATCTCCTTGCCTTCCTGTTGGATCGAGCTATCCAGATATTTTATTTTTTTTACCACTGAACTAAGCACGAACCAACTTGCCCTTCTTGAAATTTAGGTTTTGGCTTCTGGTATAACAGTGTGCAAATGCAGCAGTCTACTGACAATGTTGAAAGTGTGGTCTGTGAATTTGCAGCATTGGCACCACCTAGCAGCTTGTTAGAAATGCTGAAATCCAGGCTCCCCGCAGGGCTACTGACTTAGAGTATGTTTTATAACAAGGTCTGTAAGTGATATGCACGCACATT
>NW_007849844.1:0-668 GCF_000696425.1 Galeopterus variegatus
ATACAAATAGCTGTATAATGGCACCAGTTATCTTGTACTTACAATTAATGTTAGTTTACCTCCCACTCTATTTTTTATTTCCACATGAGAATTAATGAGGGCTAAAAAGTAGTGGTTTATTAAGCTGACTCAATCATACTATACCACTGAGGGATCATGCAGTTCAAAGTTCTTCACATTAAAGCCCTTTATCTTGCAGGAGTGTGAGGAAGAGAGTTCAGGAAACTAAACCCAGCAATACAGAAAGGAGAGGGCACGTTCTAGTCTCATTTTCATTCTGCAGTGCTACAGTTCGTTGTTTCAATCCATGGCTCGAGGCAGCATTCCATTACCTGATGGTAACTATTTTATACTATACTTTTTGCTATTTCTCCCATATAAATGACAAAATTGTCAATTCCAGAATATTGACACAAACTTCATAACACTGAAAAGTCTTTCTAACAACCTAAAAGAGTGGAAAATAAAAGCCTGAAACATTAAACTTATTCTCTATGCATTTACACATCACATATTAGACAAACATCACCAAAAGTCTCTGACAATCCTCTTCTTTTTTTCCTATACATACATATAGATCCTAATGTATTTTTTCCTATATTTGCCCATTTTTCATCCCCTTCTTCCCAATTCTAGCAGGTAGTACAATGAGTCCTTTTTTTTCAACA
>NW_007849845.1:0-668 GCF_000696425.1 Galeopterus variegatus
AAAAAAAAGAATGAGGAGAACCTTAATGTACTAAAATGGAAATATAGCACCAATATATTATGATGTGTAAAAAGCAATTACAGATTAGTATGCATATTAGGATCTCATTTGTGTTAAAAGTAAAGGGGACACACACACACACATTTTCATGTCATAAAAATATTTATAAGAATATCCAAGAAACTATCAATAGTGGTTATTTATAAGGGGTTGGATGGGAAAGCCATAGGGATAAGCAGAGGAGCCTATTACTTTGATTTTATATCCTTCTGGATCATGTGAATAAAAAAATTTTTTTACAACATGTATTACCAGGTCTATGTGCACATGTACAATATATAAAGACAGCAATTAAATAAAATATTTAACTTGTTCTCTACACTTGTATACGAGTATACCTTATGTTTTAGTTCAAAATATAAAATGATCTATAATATAGATATATACATTTACACATGTAATATATTCATAGTCATGGAGAGAAGGGATATAAAAATTTTCTTTTAATCCAAGATTCATTAGTTTCCTATTCAAACAAAGAGAAACATGAAAAAAAACATTGTAGAAACCAAAGGCCACACTTTCTTATGCAATATTGGGTATCCATATGGTGAAAAAATGAATCGTGACAACATTTGGCCTTCACACCATAATTTGCTGACCCTTGA
>NW_007849846.1:0-668 GCF_000696425.1 Galeopterus variegatus
CTAAGTTTTGGATGTCAAAGTATCCGAAATATAGAATAAAAAGACATGCTTAGGGCCGGCCCGGTGGCGCACTCGGTAGAGTGCGGCGGCGATCCCGCCAAGGGTTCGGATCCCATATAGAGACCGGTCCGCTCACTGGTTGAGCACGGTGCAGGGCGCGACACCGAGGGTTGCGATCCTGTTACCGGTCACGAAAAAAGAAAAAAAAAGGAAAAAAAAAAAAAAAGACATGCTTAACACAGCCTGGAGGACACAACCTTTAACTCAGTCGGGTCTCTCTGGGGCCGAGAGGGGCAGGAGAGCCAGGCGGGGTGGCCCCTACCCCAGCCCTAGTGCAGGTCACCCTGGGCAGTGTCACTGAGCTTGCGGTCCGCCTCTCTGTGACAGAGACAACGAATCTCCCGGCGCCTTCTCTGTCCATCACCTCAGCCCAGACTCAGTGCTCGAGGGCCTGTGACTCACTTAAGGAGATTCAAAGTGACCGCCACGAAGAGGACGCCCGAAGTCCCACCCCCATGTGATGTGCACGCAGCGGATGCCCGAATCCTGAGCTTTCGTTGGTTGAGTGTCGCTGCCTATGGGCGCCATGCATCCTGGGGATTGTAGCTCTTCCAGCTCCACAAGCTGCAGAAAAGAATTCCCTCAACCTGGCCTCCCAGAACAGAGGA
>NW_007849847.1:0-668 GCF_000696425.1 Galeopterus variegatus
TGAATGTGGATATAATGTGTGTAAAGAAATTTTATAGAATTTGGGAAGTTTTCACATTTTCTCATCTCCAAGCTCTCTCAGAGCCAGGAATAGCAACGGTATTTGACTTTTGAATAGGTTTTCAAGAATATAGCTCTTCTCACTTGGAATTTTTACTAGAAAACTCCCACTCAATTTCAAAGGTAATTTAGTTGTGTTCAGTACTAATGTACTGGCTACTGCCAGATAGAAAAAAAAATTTGTTTCTTTATTGTATTGCATTTAGTTGTTTTAACAAGCAGTAAGACGTTCGAGCAGAGTTAATATCCACTGTCATTAAAATCAACCTACTAATATATTTGTAGGGGTGTGAATACCTAGTTCTAAAACTCATACCATCACTATACATAGCAGAATCTTTCTTTTATTTACAATAATTTTAAGACTTTTGTCAAGAAGTCATATACAAAAAGTAATGACTTTGTGTCCAAATCCATAATTGTAGTGAAAACATCATAGACATATTGGTAATTTAATTAGAAGAGTTAGAATAGTTTTTTGCCCAGGGATGTGAAATCACACCAGGATTAAAGCCATCAGGTGGTTAGTTTGAAATATTAAAGCATCCCTTCTCCTGAAAACATGATCAGATACATTCAGGAGGATTTGTGTTTTCAGGTTCACAAAAG
>NW_007849848.1:0-668 GCF_000696425.1 Galeopterus variegatus
CAGGGTCTCTTTGAGGAGAGTTGGTCTCTTTGGGGAGAGTTTCACTCTTCTCTAACTGTTCCGCTGGTGCATAGCTGAGTTTGATTCATAAGGAAAGTTGGAGAGAACTTATGATGGCTCCCTTGCAGTTTAGGCTGAATTCTGCAATCCAGCTTTACCAGAAATAGAACTGATATTTGGAGCTCCAGTAAATATGAAAATCTATTTCTCAATCTCTTCAGAATCTAAAAGAAAGCAGCAAGTGATATGATTAATTGGCTATCTCCAGAAAGCTAATCTTAGTAATAATATATCCTGACTACTTATGATAACTTTTGTTTCTCAAAGAAGTTATAAGATGGAATTTTGATTTCTGTGTAAAGCTGATTGTGTTCCTTTAGTCCAATGTTTCTCAGCCTTAGCACTGTTGATATTTTGGACTGGATAATTGTTTGTTGTGTGAGGTTGTCTTGTGTATTGTAAGATGTTTAGTAACATCCTTGGTCTCTGTCTACTCTGTGCCATAGCACCCCTCCAGATGGGACTATGAAAAAAGTCTCTGGACACTGTCCCCTGTGGGGCAAAGTAACACTGGTAGAGAACCCCTACTTCAGGCTAAATACCTAAGGAGCTATAAGAGAAAGTGAAAACTAGCAGAGAAGATGTCGCAGTGGCACAAACATGAGGAA
>NW_007849849.1:0-668 GCF_000696425.1 Galeopterus variegatus
CATGCTCTACTGGGCTCCAGCTGCAACACGCTGACAGCCCGCAGAGAGAGAACGTGCATACAGATGCATTGAGGTCTCTGTCTCTGTTTGTTATTTTCGCCAACCCTCCCTCTCCCTTTTTGGGTACCCACAACTCGACTGGAGCTGGTCTCCGGCAATCCAGGTGTAGCAGGGCCACGCTCCCTCCAGAGGTTCCAGGGGAGGGTCCTTCCTGCCTCTTCCAGTTCCCGGTGGCTCCAGGTGTCCTTGGGCTTGTGGCCGCATCACTCCAATCTCTGCCTCCATCTTCACGTGGCTTCTCCTCTGTGTCTGTTTCCTCTTTCATCTCTCATGAGGACACCTGTCATTGGATTTAGGGCCCACTCTAATCCTAGATCATGTCATCTCAAAATTCTTAGTTATATCTGCAAGCACTCTTTTTCCAAATAAGGTCCCCTGAACAGGTTCTGGGGACACATCTACTGGGGGCACTATCCAACCCACTAGAGTGTGTAATAAAATAACCTTTTGTGTGGGAGGTGACTGAGGTCTGGAGCAGACTGGTACAAATAGCACTGGGCAGGGTCTGGGCTGAACAAGGGCGTAGAAGGCCCTTCTGGTGGAAGGCCCATGGCCCGGCCCGTCAGAGTATGAGCCTGTCTGCAGCGAGGCTGTGCCAGTACCAGGCC
>NW_007849850.1:0-667 GCF_000696425.1 Galeopterus variegatus
AGTCTGGTGATGAGAGGCAGTTTATCAGCTTCCAGGTGCTATTTGTACCTTAGAATTGGCAAATTTTATGCAGAAATGGGGTGGTTTCTTTAATTCATGATGCCTTTTGAGTATGCCATGGAAATCTTTATCTGCATTTGAAATTTACCTTTGAAATTCCTTGAAGGTAATTGGGCCATATTGCTTTAGTCATCCAATACTAATTCTGAAAGGACCCAAACAGACATTTCTCAAAGGAAGACATACAAATGGCCAACAGGCATATGAAAAAATGCTCACCATCACTAGTCATCAGGGAAATGCCAATTAAAACCACAAGGAGATATCGTCTTACTCCAGTTAGAATGGATATTAGCAACAATAACAAGTGCTAGTGAGATGTGGAGCAAAAAGAACTCTCCTACATTACTGGTGGGAGCAAAAGTTGGTAAAGCCACTGTGGAAAACAGGATGGACTTTCCTCAGAGAACTAAAAATAGATCTACTCTCTGATGCAGCTATCCCACTGCTGGGTATGTACCCAAAGGAAATGAAATCAATATATTGAAAAGACACCTGAGGGGCCGGCCCGGTGGCACACTGGATAGTGCGCCGCTTGGGAAGCGAGGAGGCGCTCCCGCCCGAGGGTTCGGATCCCACATACAGACCGGCTCCCGCTCACTGGCTG
>NW_007849851.1:0-667 GCF_000696425.1 Galeopterus variegatus
AGTTAACATGGACTCTCAAAGCACTACCTGGGCTCCGTGAGGACACTAAGATTATTGTAAACATAAGTTAGATATCAGAGATGGAAAGGAAGTTGAATAGTAAAGGTAATAACTATAACTATTGTTGATATTTATACAATTAACCATTCTGAAGTTAAGAATAAATTAAAAAGAAACAAATGAATTAGAGAAACAGAAAACATTTCACTGACCCTAGAAAGTAAGGAGTGAAATTATTTTTGTTTTTTTTTTGTAAATCCTTGGATGACTTTCTTTACTATCTATTCATCAGCTCATTGGGTAAGAAAGTTGGACTAACTGCAAAATCTTTTACATTCTAGTGTGTTTGGAATTTAATATTTGGGGAAAGAGTTCCATTTCTATAGATAATTGCAGCCTAAATTACCTACCAGATATATTAAACACCTTTTGATAGCAAAGGAGCTTCTTAATTGCATCTTTCATATCCTTATTTCTCAGGCTATATATATAATGGGGCTCAAAAAGGGAGAAAATGCAGAGAACGTCATAGCGATAGTGGTATCCAAGAACGGTGTATAAGTAGCAGTGAATCTAAGATACATGAGGGCCACACAGCCAAAAAACCAGCAGGAAGACAAAGACAGTGATGTGGGCAGCACAGGAGAAAAAGGCCTTTTTGTGGCCC
>NW_007849852.1:0-667 GCF_000696425.1 Galeopterus variegatus
AGTCTTGTTTTCATTAAATAAAAAACAAATAATACATTTCAACTTTAAATTTAAATGTTCTAAAAGACAGAGAGAGAGAGAAAAGAAACAATAGTCATAATAATATGTTGAATTTTTAGAAGGAGAGAAAAGAAGTGTGGTTACTAGAGGGGAGGAGGGGGGCATTAACAGGAAATTGGTTAAGAGGGGTGCGGGAGGGAGGGGGTTAACGAGAAATTGTAATTACAAGTGAGATAACTCTCCTGATCTGACCCTCACACATTGGATACAACTATCGAAAGTCAACTTTGTACCCCACATCTATATAAAATAAATTATCTTTAAAAATTGAAAAAAATAAAAATAAAAGAGCAAAATAAATACATTTCATCTTTCTTAGATGACTGGATAAGTGATATGTGGTTTGTGAAAGAAAGTCACTAAGGGTCGTTTTTTTTTTCAAGCATTTCAAAAAGGTATACGAGCTTAAAAAAAATTAAAGTATATTGTAATAAGATTTTTTTTGAATGGCTCCTAAGCGGACTTAAAAGGCAATTCATAAAATAGGACACTAAAAATATCTTGAGAAATGACAGCTGTGTGGAATTGTATCCTTCTAGGGTGGCTTTTTAAAAGTCAATGCTCATTTTAATATTAAAGTTCTAGTATATTCATTTACAAATGAAAT
>NW_007849853.1:0-667 GCF_000696425.1 Galeopterus variegatus
TTAGAAAATAACCATTTAGCAACCATCATAGTAATAGTTAATTCAATCAAGAAACACCAATGGATGCTAAAACTAATGTACAAAAGTTTAATGACAGGTAGGATATTTCAATGTTCTCCAAAAATGTCCCCACAAAACATATATTAATTACAATAGGAAAAAATGTGACTTAGTGCAGAGACCTGGCAGACATCACCCTAATCAAATGATCAAAGTTAACACCAGCAATAATGGGACAAATCAAAGTCACATGCCACCTAATACAACGCAATGAGAAGAATACAGTGTCACTCCCGTGATGCTCCTGCCATAGAGGAGTAACCTGAATAAAACCATGAAGAAACATTAGAAAAACCTAAATTGAGGAACATTTTACAAAATAACTATCTTGCAATCTTCAAAAGTGTCAAGATCATGAAAGCCAAGGAGACATAGGAACTGTTCCAGGTTAAAGGACTCTAATGACATGACTGAAATTTGAATGGGGTCTGAGAATTAGATGGTAATTGCATATCAATATTAATTTCCTGACATGGACGATTCTGTTGTAGTTACATAGAAGAATGCCCTTGTTTGAAGGAAAGTTACTCTAAAATATTCAGGCAATGATGGGGTATCATACCAGCAACTCACATGGAAATGGTTAGGGGTAAAAGGTTTTTGCATT
>NW_007849854.1:0-667 GCF_000696425.1 Galeopterus variegatus
TTTACTTGGCAAGTCCTGGTGGATATTATCTACTCTTATCTTTAAACAAGAACAAGCCATTCTCTCCAGAGTTGGCAGCTCAAAGGAATTTAAAAAGAAAAAAAGAGAGAGAGAAAAGAAAGTAATGACCCTTTTATATTTTAAAAACACAATTATTCTTTACCAAGGACCAAAGGAGGGATGCCCCCTCCTCTGTACAGCCTGAACTCCACCTTGTTTCTAGATTAATGGCAGTCACAAGAAAGAACAAGTGCCACTGGTGCCCATTGCTCCAGCGATCGCCTGTTTGCTGGGCAATTACTTGATGAATTGCTATTTTGGGGATACAAAACAACTACATCCCTGTAGAAGAATCCCAACCAAGAAAAAGCAGCAGCAAAAAGCAAACAATTGCATTCAGTTACATGGAAAAAGATGACATGCTAGAGGAAGTCTCTCTATTCATGTTCATTTGCTAAATATTTATATGGGTGGAATGTCCCCTACTGTGAATTAAGATATCACTCTCTGTTTGAAAGAAAAGACACCATAGTTTCCGGGGCATATTCTAGGTGAGCTTTCCAGGATATCCTCCAGAAGCACTAACCTTATGAAGTACTCCACCCGACCTGGATTGGAAGAATCAATATAGTGAAAATGACTATACTACCCAAAGTAATATACAAAT
>NW_007849855.1:0-667 GCF_000696425.1 Galeopterus variegatus
ACCTCTTGGTAGCCATTGCTTTGATTGTGCTTTGTCTTCAGGATTGTACTGTAAAGCCGTGTTTCAACTCCTGTTATAATTTTTCAAAGAAATACTTCAGGATCTTAATCCCACTTGTTTAAAATTTCTACGGAAAATTCTGCTTTCATTGGTAGCTGATCTGGGCACAACAGTTTTGGCACCCATTGAACAGAAAGTCTGCTCAATAGTAACTTTTCAGTAAGAATTGTGTATGCTGAATGAGTTGATATGTCTCTGGTGCTGGCTATTGTTTCTGGTGTTAATCATTTGTACTCCTCAATTAGTTCATGAATGAGTTTAATTTTTTCTATTAATGTGAATGGTCTGCTGCCGTGGACTTCATCTTCCACATCATCTCATCCCTTCTTTAAATGAGTTATCCATTTGTAAACTGGTGGTTTCTGTAGGGCATTATCCTCATAAACTTTTCATGAAGCATGAGTGATTTCACCATTCTTCCACCCAAGCTTCATCATAATTTGATATTTGTTCTTGCTTCAATTTTAGCAGAATAAATGCGTCTCTGATAGGGGCTCTTTTCAAACTTGTGTCTTATCCTTCTCAGTGTCTCCTACTAGATCCTGTTCAGACACATTATAGCAACTTAGTATGAACTTATCTTAGTGCAAAAATTTTTGAAATACAT
>NW_007849856.1:0-667 GCF_000696425.1 Galeopterus variegatus
GCCTCTGGGGCTGAGCTGGGGCTGGGGCTGGCCGTGTGAGACCCTCGCCCTTCCCACACTCTTCAGAGGGTGACTGGGGCAAGGGCTGTGGGGATTTTGTGCTTTTGTTTGCGCTTTTCTGTATCTTTCTCATGAAGGAGAGTCTTTACAAAGGCCCGTGCTCGCAGGCCCAGGGCAGCGAGAGAGTGACGCGCAGGACCTGGGGCCAGTGGCTGCGCGGGGAGCTGCTGCTGAGCTGCTGCTGGGATCAGGACTCGCGCAGGTGGGTGGGCTCCAGCCTGCGTTGCCCACCAAGGTTGTGGCCCGGGTGTCCGGGCCCTGCAGGGTCCCAGCATCTGCCCGCCCAGCCCCCTCCCTGTATTTGTCCCCCTCCCTCCAGTGACCCCACTCCGGGGATGAGAACTCCAGCCGCCTCTGGGGCTGTATTAAATTGTCCTATAATCACTCTTGTAACCAAGAGCTTCTCCTGAGTATTTACATTAAATTGGTAACAAACTTTGAGATAGAACCTTGAACTTCAGCAATTCTTACATTTGCCGTGCCGAAATCGCAAAGTATCATCCTAGGCGCTTTCTGGTGACGGATGTCTCTCCCGAGGATGCGCGCGTGTGACATAGGCTTGGAGCCCTCACCAGCGCTGGTCCCAGATGACAATCCTGTGCTGGCT
>NW_007849857.1:0-667 GCF_000696425.1 Galeopterus variegatus
CAGGCCAGAGTTCTTTGACAAGTGTGTTTCTTTCGGTGGCTATGGCCACTACTTTACAGAGATTTCTGGAGCTGTGCCAATTCTCTAAAGGTTTCAGGCTTGCACAATCCCGAACTACTCTTTGGAAGACCCAAGTTTATTTCAATGCTGGTTGAAAAAACTTAAACTGAATGTGTCAATGGTTTTCTCTGTCAGAAGATATTTGTTCCCATGCCCATTGATCCCTCTTGGAGCCCCAACATGTCACATCACCATTAACCATGTCTCTATAGCCTGAAGCTGGGCTTGAAACCCAAAATCCATTTAGTCAAAGAAAACGCTGTCCTTGACTCTTGATCTTGCTTACTAAACCTGCTTTGGCCTGCAACTTGGAACTATAAATATTCAGATAGACGAAAACCACAGAAAAATCTATTCCTGCTGCTTGAAAATATCCTACATTGACTTAGAGGGTTTTCACAGAGGAAAACATAGTAATCATTGGAGTAAAGTTCTGTCCTATCACTGAGGCCTAGTTTTAGTAAAGGACATTTAACTTAGCTCTCTAAACGGGTTGGAGGCTGGGCTCTGAACTAGAGTGAACACAGGTTTTAGAGTCAGACGCAGCTCGGTTATACTTCTGGCTCTGCTGTTTTACTAAGAGCATTTCCATATGCAAGTTACTTCT
>NW_007849858.1:0-667 GCF_000696425.1 Galeopterus variegatus
TTAATTGACAGGTAAAAATTTTGTGTCTATGTGTGTCTATATATGCTGTACAATATGATGTTTTGATGTCTTTGTACATTGTGAAATGGATAAATTGAGCTGTTTAATATATGCATTAACTTATGTACTTATCATTTTTTGTGGTAATTCTTCAGTAGATTTCACCAATAAAGGCAACTTTTCTTTTTAGAAAGTTTTAAATTACAGGTTCATGTTCTCATTATAAATCAGATATTCTATTTCTTCTTGAGTCAGTTTTAGTAGTTGATTTCTTTCTGGGAAAGTGTCCATTCTATGTAATTTGTCTAATTGGTTAGCATTCAGTTGTATATAACATTCCTTATAATACTCTTTGTTTCTGTAAAGTGACGTCCCCTTTTTTATTCATAATTTTTAGCAATTAGAAGTCTTCTCTATTTTTTATTGATCAGTATTCCGAAGGTTTGCCAATTTTATTAATCTGTTTAAAGAACCAATTATGACTTTGATTTGGTCTGTTGTTTTTCTAGTCATTGTTTTATTTATTTCCACTCTAATCTTCACTATTCCCTTCTTTATGTTTGCTTATATTTGCTTTTTCTTATCTTTCTAGTTTCCAAAAACTAGGCACTTAGGCTGTTGATGTGAAATCTGTTCTTTGATTTTTTTTATATAGGTGATTATAGAT
>NW_007849859.1:0-667 GCF_000696425.1 Galeopterus variegatus
AAGGCCAGAAGAGGAGAGATGGCTTCTGGGTGGGGGATGGATAAAAGGATGTTACTGAAGTGGGGAGGGATGGACTCTGCACCTGCAGGCAGGATGATTCCATTCAGAGCTGGAAAAGCTTAAGTGAACCTGAAGCCAGGTGGGATATGGCATGAGAGGATGGAATTAGGAATGGTCAGTGGTTCAGTTTGTCTTGAGTGTAGAATATACTACATGGAATTATTAGAGATGAGGCCAAAAAGATGGAAAAGAAGCACATCTTCCAGGTCTTTGATGCCAGGCCATAAAGTTTGAATTTTACTTGCTGGGAAATGGAGAACCATTTGAGGTTTCTAAGCAGAAGTGTGATTAACCTGGCAGCAGTTTCAAACACAGGAGTTGCAAACTCAAGTGCTTGTAAAGGCCAAGAAAGTAATAGACAAGTGAAATTGAAAGGAAAAGTAACAGACAAGTGAAATGGAAAGGATGCTGCAAAAAAAGATGTCATCTCTAGGGGAACATCACCATTCAGTGTTTTGGGAATGCAGCCTGTTATTCTGCTGTAGATTTACTATTCTCCTGTGCAAATGTGCTTTATCGTCATAAATTACATTTTTTTTATACAATGTGTGTCCATTGACATAGACTTAACACTATTATTTTATGTAGTTGTCTTTTAAATCCTATG
>NW_007849860.1:0-667 GCF_000696425.1 Galeopterus variegatus
AGCCAAAGATTTTAAACAGCGAAGTAATATTCTCAACTGCTAGTATGTTCATTAAGTACATGCCAGAAAAAACAAAGGTAAAATAACAGAGTAAAGTAGCAAAAGACAACATCCAAGATACAATTCTGTCATCAGAGTCAAGACTGAAAAGGGGAGACACAAAATCAAGCAAGATTAAAGAATTTCCCCAGACATTTTAAGTATGCAAGAAGAGAACGAAGGGTGATAGTTGGCTTAGGAACTAAAACTAGATTAAAGGTTAGCCAGAAGAAAAGAAACAAATGATCTTTTTTAAAAAAAAATTTTACTTCTCAAAATACATTATAGTTGATTTTCATGCCCCTTTACTCGTTCCTCTCCACCCCCTCACCCCCCCCACCACCACATCATATCTGTTCACGTGACTTAAATAGTTCAAGGAATATTTTGTGGTTATTCTGTCTTTTTCCCCCCACCCTTGATTTGTTTGTGTTTATTTATTTATTTGTTTTTTAGCTCCCACAAATAAGTGAGAACATGTGGTATTTCTCTTTCTGTGCCTGCCTTTTTTCACTTAATATAATTTTCTCTAAGTCCATCCATGTTGTTGCGAATGGTTGTATTTTGTTCTTTTTATAGCAGAGTAGTATTCCATTGTGTAGATGTACCACAGTTTCCTTATCCACTC
>NW_007849861.1:0-667 GCF_000696425.1 Galeopterus variegatus
TTTGAAGGCCATACTGTCTCTGTTATAACCACTTAATTCTGTTATTGTATCATAGAAGCATCCATAGATAATATGCAAATGAATGAATGTGACTGGATTCAAATAAAACTTTATTTATGGGCACTAAAATTTGAATTTCATATAATCAGGAATCATGAAATATTATTCTTATTTTGATTGTTTTAATCTATTTAGAAACATAAAACCTATTCTTAGTATGTGGGCCATGTGAAAACAGGCTGTGGGAAAACTCTGGCCTGTGTAATATTTGCTGATCCCTGGTCTTGGAAAAATGCCTGGCATGGAAATGGTGCCCAATCAATAGGTTTCAGTAAATGGGAAGTGAGTTAAGGGGTATCTTTTCATTGAAATCATTTTCAAACACAAGGAGAAAATTTACATGACCAGCTGTTGCCTGCAGTCCTTAGCATGGAAGAATCATCAAAATCTGGTTGGTAGGTAGCTGATTTCCACTTTTATCTTCTTTATCTGCCCATCCTTTATGCCCCCTTCCCAGTGTTGTCTATGCTGCAACTTATTGACACAGCTAATTGACATTCTGTGAAAACACCATGCCCATTTCTACCTCTGGGCCATGAGTCTCATGTTTTTCTTTACTAAGAATGTTCTTTCCTTTTTTTTTTTTTTTTTTTTTTTTTTTTTTTTT
>NW_007849862.1:0-667 GCF_000696425.1 Galeopterus variegatus
ATTCCTTTATCTCCTAGAAGAATAATAAAATATCCACATCCAAAGGCATCCACTGTTTTAGAATATCCTTACATAAACTGGGCATCACTGATCTTACCTTTCCCAGAAATAAGCATGGTGCAAAGAAATCCTAAAATAAAACCATGACAAATCTGCTGCTTTCTACTACAGAGAATACCAATGAGGAGCCAGGCATTTAATAATGTTTATAGATTTTTATCTGTAGTCAGATATTATTATTGTTATGCTTCTAGGAGCCATAATATAAAAGTTAGGTTTATTGAAATTAGAGATTTCAGTCTTGTCTTTATAGTAAGCAATGGCATCACTTGAGTGGAAATTGCTTGAGCTGAGGAAACTCTGGGGTAGCTCAAGAATGGCACGGTTTGTGTTTTGTTAGATCTTTCCATACACCCAGATTTTGACAATCTGTCACACACATAGAAAATCTATTTGCAATCATCCAAATTTCCTAAATTATAAAGGACAAATACATCTACCTAGAAATGTCGAGATACAGCTAATCAAAGTGAAAACAAACAATAGAAGAGGTGTTAAATATGAATTAAGACATGTCATCTGATTTAAATTTAATTTCTGAGGAGCTGACCAGGACATTTCAGTGGTGTGTTCATGAGCCACAGTGCCATCTGTGACATTCAGCATA
>NW_007849863.1:0-667 GCF_000696425.1 Galeopterus variegatus
TCAAAGAACTCACCATATTTTTTTTGTGTGTGGTTTGATTCAAATGTAAGATTAAAAATAAAACTTATTTTTAGTAGGATACATATGTAGAAATATATAAATTAAATAAAAATATATAATTATGCTATGAATGATATATTCTTAATAAAAATATAGTTGATATTAGAATATTAAGTCTTTCTAGAAAGTTTTAAATAACATTTTCAAAATTATATTCTATATCAAAAAACCATTCACAGTACTTAAAATAAGTGGAATGGAGATATATCTTTCAGTTTTTGCTACGTAAAACCTAATGACAATTGATATAGTAACCATATACACATATATGATAAAAGTTATAATATGTTTATAAATTTTAAATTAATACTTTGTACTATTTCTTAAAGTAATTGTTTTACGTGACCTTGTAGAAGGGTGTAACGAACTGGGATGTATGCATAAAAAAAGTAAGATAATATTAAATGTCATAGCTCATTAGCTTTACCTTCTAGCTACAAAATGTCAGAATAATGTTCCCTAGTAAAGGAATCATTCCGTAATAGACTGCTATTTTGTTCTTAGAAATAATGATATAAAATGTTGGGAACTAACATTAGGAAAAAAATGATGAAGTAGGAAGCTCCAAACTCTTGTTCCCTACAGAAGCAAGCAAGAAAGGAAGGAT
>NW_007849864.1:0-667 GCF_000696425.1 Galeopterus variegatus
CAGCAGGTGTGAGGACTGCCAGTCCTCTCCAGAGGAGTCTGCACATTTCCTGGTCGTTTATAAGCATCACTCCACTCTGGGAGCTGGGGAAGAGGGAAGGAAAGCCACAGATGGGAGCTCCCCATATCGCACCATCCTAGTGAGATCACAGCGGTCCGACCAGTCCTCTGCCAGAAGCTGGACCAACTAGCTGAGCATTCATCCAATGCAGTAGAGAGTAGAAAGTCAGACTCAGTGAGAAAGAAAAATGATAGTGATCTACACTGTTTGTAGAAGATATGAATATATAGAGACTTTCTTCAATAAACAAGATTTGATTATAGTGTCACTCCGTTGGCATTCAAACGGCCCCCCAAATACTACTGTCACTCCGTGGGCATTCAAACGGCCCCCCAAATACTATATAGTACAGCAGTGGCAATACCAGCAGACTGAGGTTAGAGCGAGAAGCCCTGCTTTGGGGGTGCTGGCTCCTCACTGGATAAAAAATGGGCCAGCGCATAGACGTACAGACTCAGTACAATCCCTGTCAAAATCTAAGCTTTTTTTTTGGCAGAAACTGAGAAACTAATCCTAAAATTCATATGGAAATGCAAGATACCCAGAATAGCCAAAACAGTCTTTTTTTTTTTTTTTTTCCTTTTTGTCTTTTTTTCGTGTCCGGCAA
>NW_007849865.1:0-667 GCF_000696425.1 Galeopterus variegatus
ATAGGAAGTCTTTCCGCATCATCAATCAACAACCAGCCATTCATATTTTCTTTTAATGTTTATGGTTTCAGTTTCAGTTTTATGGATTGCTGTTTAAATTCAGTGGGAATCATTTGGTAGGTGGTTTATGAAGTAAGAGCAAAACTTAAGTCTTTTTTCCCCATAGTTTTCCCCCAGGCCTGGCATCCTGTGCTGCATGCACCTGCCTCTCCTCATCTCTGGAGTCCATGCGTGCTGTATGAGGAGGGCTAAGTCTCACCAGCTTTCTGCACCTTTATTTTCTTCGTTTCCCCAGATTTTCTTGGTGAATTTACCTATTAATTCTTGCAGCCTACTTTATTCCATGGGATCTGTTTGCAATTATATTAAGCCTAGACACTAATTTGGGAAGATGGGATGAACCACAACACTGAATTAATAAAGCCTGCAGGCGTTGACTGTGTATGTTCAGACCACGCCTGGACCCTGGCATGCCTGGGGAAGAAGAACGGGTCCTGCCAGGACACGGCCTCTGGTTTCAGCTTTGCTGGGAGCTGATGGATCTCAGTTGACCCAAAGGTTCACTTGCAGTCTGACCTGTGCTGGTGCCACCTTGCAGCTAGCAGGGGACATTTATACACACTAGCAAGGATAGGAAAATGTCATCAGTGCTTGACAGATACACTCA
>NW_007849866.1:0-667 GCF_000696425.1 Galeopterus variegatus
GTTATCTCTGTGATTTGCCACTAGCAAGCACCAAACGGAGGTATATTGCTGAAAGTAGCCATCAGTGAAACAACTAACGTGGTTGGCATTTAAATGTGACACTGGCCCTGGCTAGGATAATTGGTTCATTAGTTTTCATTCGAAAGTCTTATCCTATTAATGGGAAAAATGCCAAAATTCTGAAAGAAAAAATAATTGTCACTTAATGAAACTTTGCTCTGTAGTTTAGGGTCTGAATATGGTCTTTTTTTTTTTTCCCCAGTAATCAGCTATAGAAATTGAAGTGGATGTAGATCAATTTCTTTCTTTCTTTCTTTCTTTTTTCTTTTTTTTCAGCAGCTGGCCAGTAAAGCGATCCGAACCCTTGACCTTGGTGTTATCAGCACCATGCTCTTAAACTAACCAGCCAGTCCCAGACCAATTTCAAATACTGAAGACTCAGAATATAAATTAGGATATTTGGAGAACAGAATTCATGTAATCTCAAGATGAAGTCTCCATGTGTGAAAGAGAGACAGGGGGAGAGAGAAAGAGAGAGAGAGAGAGAGTAGGGATGAGGAGACTGAGGCAGAGTACACAGCATAAAATCCTGAGAATTATATAAAAATTTCACTGCTTCTCCGTAAAAAGAAGGAAGTGGCTTGTCCTGGGCAGAAAGATCTTTTTG
>NW_007849867.1:0-667 GCF_000696425.1 Galeopterus variegatus
GGAAAAGGAAAGAAAACTTTCTGTAAACCATAGATGAACTAATTTAATTTCCCCATTTGTATATGAGAAAAAATATTATTAGACCAAATCATTAAAAAAAAAGAGGTTCAGAAAATACAAATATTCTGAACTGATAACTAAATGAGTCATTGGGTTTCCCTCAAGATGACTCAGAGAGCCAAAGAATTATTTGTGGAATATCTAGTCATATGTCCAGCACTGCACTGGGCATTTTTCATACAAGAGAAATACATAATGCAATCCCTGTCAGCAAAAAGATTAAGAAGACAGTAACAACTTACATGACACAATTGGAAAAGGGTACCCCCTGCTCAGTGGCATGTTATGGGGTGCTAAGTGGTATGCTGTAGGCATAAATATTAAGTAAAAGGTGCAAGATTTATATGATCGGAAGAGAAACTGGAGTATATGCATGAATATTTAGGACTGAAGAGAAACAAGCAGAATTTGGGAGTTCCTGAGAGAGGTGGGGGCTGAGTGCAACGTGGAAATGCAGGGAATTTTGAAGAATAGTTAATACTTATTGAACGCTTTTTTGGCCTGATACTAATCTAAGCAATCGACTCAGTGTTTCATTTATTTCTCCCTATAGTCCTGGGGGCGGATTCTGCTGTTCATCCACATTTCACAAAGAGGAGACTAAGAC
>NW_007849868.1:0-667 GCF_000696425.1 Galeopterus variegatus
AAGCAATATTTTTCCTTGTCAGATTGGAAAAAAACAAAAATTTATCCAGTGTTATCAGGAGAGTGGGAAAATTAGCTCTTATATACTGTTGTGCGAGTGTAGATTAGTAACAACCTTTTGGGGTACTTTGGCACATTTCAAAGCAAAAACTTAAATATCGTTTGACATAGGAATTTTATATCATGAATGATCATGATTAATTGTAATCATGAAAAAAATGGAGAAAACCTAAATGTATTTCAATAGAGGGAGGATTATATTAATTATGAACATCCATATTGCTATATTGTGTAATTTTACATAGCTATTAAAGAAGGAGTCAGAAATGTAAAATGGTGCAGTCACTTTGGAAGACACCTGGCATTTCCTCAAAAAAGTTAGTTACCATATGACCCAGCAGAATATACCCAAGAGTATTAAAAACATATGTCGACACAAAAACTTGTACACAGATGTTTGTAGCAGCCTTATTCACAATAGTTAACAAGTGGAAACAACCCCAAACAGCCATCAACTGATGAATGGATGAACGGACAGTGGTATATCCATACAATGAAATATTTTTCAGTCTTAAAAGAAATGAAGTATTGCTGCATGTTACGATGTCAACAAATCTTGAAAACATTATGCTAAGTGAAATAAGCCAGGACAAAAGGCCACATATTGT
>NW_007849869.1:0-667 GCF_000696425.1 Galeopterus variegatus
GAAACAGCCTCCACTGTTACTGTTATGAGGGTGGGAAATCCTATTACGGTAATGAAAGGTGAGTCCTTGAAGAGGTAGTTAGATAGTAGGACAATGACATAGTGAATGGATTAAAAATGATGGTCAGGGGTGTGGTTCTGAGGGCTTTTAAAAAAATGTATAATTATTATTATTTTTTGAGTTTTAAGCAAAAGAGTAAATAATCTGATATGATTTTTTTAAATTATATTTTATTTTATCACTATACAGTGTAGTTGATTTCCATGTCCCTTTACCGATTCCTCCCACCCTTCTCTCTCTCTCTCACCTCCCACCCATCAACATCACATCTGTTCACTTGTCTTAACAAGTTCAAACAATTATGATTGTTGAGTCTTCTTCCCTCCCCTTCCTGTTGGTGTATTTATTTATTTATTTTTAGCTCCCACAAAAATGTGAGAATGTGGTATTTCTCTTTCTGTGCCTGATTTGTTTCACTTAATATAATTTTCTCTAAGTCCATCCATGTTGTTGCAATTGGCACTATTTCATTCTTTTTTATAGCTGAGTAGTATTCCATTGTGTAGATGTACCACAGTGTCCTTATCCACTCATCTGATGATGGAGATTTGGGCTGGATCCAACTCTTGGCTATTGTAAAGAGTGCTGCGATGAACATTGGGGAACA
>NW_007849870.1:0-667 GCF_000696425.1 Galeopterus variegatus
AATTGAATTATTCCAATGAACATGTATTACTTTTGCCTCATTTTTCAGTTGATAAAACTGAGTTTCAGTGAGGCTACGGGACTTGCCAGCAGTCAAGCAGCTAGAAGTGGCAGAAGAGAAGATTCAAACTCCTGGCCATCTGGCATTTTAGCATGTGTGTTCTTGTATCTCTGAACCTGATTGTGCTATTCACAGAATGGGAATGCCTTTGTGGGTGTGGACCATTCAGGGACATGTGTTTCATTAGCAGCAGTTAATGAATATCTGTGTGCTGCTTTGTAATGCAGGGCATGAAATGGAGATGCTAAATATCTCTTCAACCATGGGGAGAGGTGATATTTGAGCAGGTGTCTACCTAGCCATTCATAAGAAAATAGCTGCAAACTTGGCTCCACACTTCAACTTTAGTCAAACAGCTCATATATCTTGTTTCTCTAAATGAAGGATGCACTCAAGCAATTGAAAACAACTTCTGGGATAATCTTCTTCTATTACCTCTAATAGAATTGAGTGTCTATGGCACATAGTGTGTGCGAATATTTTGCAGAAACAGGGTGGGATTTTCTCATTCCTTGGAGGATGGATGACACATGAAGTGAACTCCTCGGAGACTTCTCACGTTGTCACAATAAAGCTAGTGAGTCACATTAGAAAATTTGGGGGAACA
>NW_007849871.1:0-667 GCF_000696425.1 Galeopterus variegatus
GATGAAGCACGCCAGCACAGGATGACTGCAGAGCCTCACGCAGGAGCCTTGAGGACTGGGCGCCTGGCTCTGTCATCCTTCATTTGCCCATCAACTTTGCTCTCAGCTGCAGCCTCTCTGGGGGGATCTGTCTTGGTCCTTAAAGGGACCCCTGTCCTTTTTTGGGTGCTGTCCTGGCTGGGTGGTATGGATTTCTGCTGTAAATATGGCCCATCTGGGAGAAGCCCAGGTGCCACGTTTTGAACAGCTCTGAAACTTGAAGCTCAGAAGCCTTTGAAATGCAAATATTTTGAAGGAAACATAAGGTAAACACGAGTGCTTATTTCCCCCTGATGAAAACAATATGCTGTTTGCTCTGAAATGTAAATAGGGCTTAGATCGCTTTTAAAGAAAGCCATGTCTCATACTTTTAGGTCCAGGGTAATATCATTCCTAAAAAGATGTGCATCTGGCACCCTTCCCCCAGCCCCCGCCTCAATCCACACTCCCCTCATCCTGAACACCCCTCATTCAGGCATTGCAGTCTTCTCCCATAAATATTTTAAGTCCACCCCCCCACCCCCATAATCCAGAATGCCACACTCCCACTCCTCGACCCTCATCTAATGTTTCCAGTGCTCTCCTAGTGCTCAGGAGTTCCTTTGGAATAGAATGGGGGGGGGGGGGG
>NW_007849872.1:0-667 GCF_000696425.1 Galeopterus variegatus
GGTTCTATTCCAGGCGCACAAGCAAAGAAGACTAGGGCTACCATCCCCATTCAACACTCTACACACTCTACTTATAGAACAAGAGTGTCAGTCCAGGAGAAGTAGGTCCCTGTTCCTTCCACTAGCTCTGGTGCAGTGGTGTAAAAGCACTAGCTGCGAGAAAAGAAAGGCATAAGAATAGAGAGCTGTGCATTTTTCCCTTAGAGGACTGATGCTACACAAGCTAAAATTTCATTTGCAACAGAGCATGGAGAATTTTAAGCATATAAAGGCACTATTGAAAACAATAAAGATATTTATGGTGAGAAATTAAGAGTAGGCTGGTTGCTGCACAATAGCAACAAGCTAATGGTAGACCAGCTAGAAGTTTAATAGAGACAGTCAAGGAAAGACAGAGAATCCTGCTAGAGTTGTCACTAGCCATGAAGGTTGGCCTCAAATACCACCCCTGTAAAAAGGCTTGTTAAAGATTGAATGTTTGCATCCTCCCAAAATTCACATGTTGAAGTCCAAATGCACAGTGTGACTATATTTGAGGATGGGGCCTCTAAGGAAGTAACTATTGTTAAATGAGGTTATAAGAGTGTGGCTCTCATCCAATAGGATTAGCATTCTTATAAGAAGAGATGCCAAAGAGCGCTCTCTCTCTCTCTCTCTCTCTCTCTCT
>NW_007849873.1:0-667 GCF_000696425.1 Galeopterus variegatus
CAATTCTCCCAAACTCATTCTATGAAGCAAACATCATCCTGATACCAAAACCATGCAAAGATATAACCAAAAAAGAAAACTACAGGTCGATATCCTCGATGAATATAGATGCAAAAATCCTCAGTAAAATACTAGCAAACAGAATACAGCAACACATAAGTAAAATTATTCACCACGATCAAGGGGGGGGGGTTGATCCCAGGGATGCAAGGTTCGTTCAACATATGTAAATCAATAAATGTGATACACCATATTAATAAAATCAAACACAAGGACCATATGATCATCTCTATAAATGCTGAAAAAGCATTTGATAAAATTCAACACTCATTCATGACAAAGACCCTCTATAAGTTAGGTATAGATGGAATGTATCTCAACATAATTAAAGCCATATATGATAAACCCACTGCCAATATCATCCTGAATGGGGAAAAGCTGAAAGGAACCAGACAAGGATGTCCACTCTCACCACTCCTATTCAACATAATGTTGGAAATACTAGCCAGAGCAATCAGAGAAGAGAAGGAAATAAGGGGCATCCAGATTGGAAAAGATGACGCCAAACTGTCCCTGTTTGCAGATGACATGATCCTATATATCCAACAGCCTAAAACTTCTACAAAAAAAAACCTCTTGGAATTGATAAATGATTTCAGCACAGTAG
>NW_007849874.1:0-667 GCF_000696425.1 Galeopterus variegatus
CTTCTTTTTCATTACCGACTTTGAAATCATTTACTTATAAGACTGATAAATAAATGGGGGATATATTTGATAAACGTGTGAGTATATTTCATGTGTGCATTTGACTGCATTGCAATTTTCTGAATTATGTCCTATTTTCAATTATCCATGCTTCTGTAGCCTTCCATCAGTGTGGAGAATCAAATGTTGAGTTCAGTCTACAAACATGAGTGTCGATGAGGCATTAATTTAGCTTACAAAATGCCTTACTAAGTATTATTTTCACCTTGAATTGAATTAAATGGAAAGATTAAGTGTAAGTGTTAAAGAAATATAGGGCAATTTAATTATGGTTTCCTGCAATGTTTTATGTGAATAACAACAAATAAAATCTCAGGTGAAACATGATTATAATGTTTTATTGCAGTAAATAGTCTATCTGAAAACTGATACTTGAATTACTAAAATTTAAAAACTGTATGCATTTTATTATAATGAAGATTCATTCATATAATTACTTTCCTGCACAAAACTTTAGATTCAATATAGGACAGAGGCAATTCAAATACTATCATAAATAAAAGTTTTTGAAATTAAACTTCTGATACTGGATTCTATCCCTTTGCATCCAATTTTATAAACTAATATATTCACATTTTGGAAATTACATTGCTTTAAAAAAAAAAAA
>NW_007849875.1:0-667 GCF_000696425.1 Galeopterus variegatus
CAGAGGACCTGGTATACAGAAGGTGCTCAATAAATGCCCACTGAACTCAACCAATACTTTGAGAACTGTACTACACTCTGTACTAATTTCTTCATTTAGCAAGTATTTTTCTTAGCATGTAATACATGATTCTTGTCTTCACTGAGTTTCCAGTGAATAAATAGTAGAAAAGACACACATCAAATAGAAACAAATCTACAGGTATATTTAAAATCTGTGATTAAGTGCTACCAATGACAGGAACTTATATATAAAACAGGTAGACCAGCTCTAACCTGAGAAGACAGGGGAAGCTTTTGTGAGGGAGCAACATTAACTCAGAATTTGAAAAATGAGTAAGAGTCAGCCAGGCAGACGGGTGCAGGCAAGACCTTGTAGGTACAGAAAACAGCTTGTGCAAAGGCCCAGAGGCAGAGTAGGTTTGTTCCATTAATGGAATCAATAGAAGACCATTAGAGATTAAAAAAAAAAAAAAAAAGCAGAAAATAACAGAGAGAATGGTAGGGTATGAGGCTGAAGATGTAAACTGAGCTCAAATTAGAAGGTCAACATGCTTTCTAGCATCATTTCCTTAAGGTAAAGACTCTTTCTATCTGGAAGGAGATGCTGAGTCCTGACTTCAGACATGGGTTGAGGCATGAGCAGGAGGCCTGATGGAGTTTGGATG
>NW_007849876.1:0-667 GCF_000696425.1 Galeopterus variegatus
TTTTCCTTGAAACACGTTCTGTATTTTATTTTACATTATTTTAATATTATAGATTGCAAAGAACAAGGTGCTGAAGAGAAGTGATCCGAGCTTTATTAACTTTATTGCTAATGATGAAGAAAAATAGCTGAAATAAAGCAATCTCAGGCTTTTTATAATCATAATATATTTTGTTGAAACAAAAATACAATTCCACACTTAATGAGGAGCTTCTTTTAAAAATGTACTATGCCATCTCTTAACCGTGTTCACTCTTTTGTTTCTACTTTTTTGTTATTGGCAATACCCAAAAAAATAGGTGTCCAATATCAATAAATAAAAACTTCTCTTCAGGAAAATTTAAAAGTCTAATTCAATCATGTAATAGTTAATATAATATAATATAATATAATATAATAAATATAATATAATATAATATAATATAATATAATTAATAAAATATAATTAATATAATATGATTATATAAAATAATATAACTAATATAATACAATATAATATAATATAATATAGTACAGTATAGTATAGTATAGTATGATATAATATAAAATAATTAATATAATATATATTATACTATAGTATAATATAGTATAGTATAATATAATATAATATAATAAATATCATATTTATTTATTTATTTATTTATTTATTAAGAATATTCATGAGATAC
>NW_007849877.1:0-667 GCF_000696425.1 Galeopterus variegatus
AACATGGATGAACCTAGAGAAAATCATGCTAAGTGAAATAAACCAGGCACAGAAAGAGAAATACTGCATGTCCTCGCTCATAAGTGGGAGCTAAGAAAATAAACAAATAAATTAAAAGAAAGAAAGATACAATGATCACATTAATGTGTTGAACTTTCAAAAGGAGAGAACAGAACTGAGGTTACTAGAAGTGTGAAAGAGAGAGAGGGAAGGGGTAAGGGTGGAATTGGTGAGGGGACATGAAAAATTATTACATTGTGTAATTTTTTTTTTTTTTTTAAAGATGACCGGTAAGGGCATCTTAACCCTTGACTTGGTGTTGTCAGCACCACGCTCTACCAAGTGAGCTAACCGGCCATCCCTATACAGGGATCCGAACCCTTGGCCTTGGTGTTGTCAGCAACACACTCTCCCAAATGAGCCATGGGCCAGCCCTATGTATAATGTTTAATATACTAATTATCCTGATTTGAACAACACATATTGCTTGCAGGTATTGATGTTTAACTGTGTACCACAGACATATACAATCAACTGTGTTACAATAAAAAAAAAACTAGACAGAAAACTTTTCAGTGCTCTCTTTTCAGACTACGCTATAGGTAATTATTGTTCAGCTTTGCTAGTAAATTGCTTAACACTGAAAAAAAAGAAGAAAACCTACAAA
>NW_007849878.1:0-667 GCF_000696425.1 Galeopterus variegatus
GCAACAAGTCACAGCAACCTTTTAAAAATCATTATCATCTTATACAGAGGGATATGACCATCAGGTCATTTCACCATATTATCACCACTAAGATCATAGCTAAGTTTCACAGAAGGATTATTAGGTAGATTACATTGATTATTTATGAAGGTACTTAAAAAAGTTCATAGAAAAATAGAATTGAAAGATAGTATGAACCTTTTCACGAACTTTTTGAAGTGTCTGCATACTTTGACCAACTGTTGAAAAGCTCGTGTTGGATCCACCGAAGTGTTTTGAATTGCTTACTTAATTGATATATGCAACAATTTAATTAAGTTCAAAATGCAGACAATTGACCAAATCATTAAAAAGAGAATTATTTAATTGAATTGAATTGGCGGGTGATTTGTCTGAATTATCCAGAGTGAATCATATGGGGTAATATATCATAGCCACAGAGAAGAGCACATCATGGCCTCAGAGAGTGTCCAGCTTAGTTGAGCTGAGGCTTGCATTTCTTTTTGTTTTATCAAGGGAGACTTCTGGGCCGGCCTGGTGGCGCACTCAGTAGAGTGCGGCGCTTGGGAGTGCGGCAGCGCTCCTGCTGAGGGTTCGGATCCCATGTAGAGACTGGTCCACTCACTGGTTGAGCGCGGTGCGGGCGTGACACCGAGGGTTGCGATCC
>NW_007849879.1:0-667 GCF_000696425.1 Galeopterus variegatus
CTTATCTATTTTGGGGGGTAAATCAACTAAATCTTAATAGCACCTGGCATACCTCACCTTGGTATGACATTAGGCAAGACCAGTTTGGCAAAATAGTGATGATATTGTCTAAATGCGGAAAACCACCACGAGCTGTCTAAGTATTTCAGGAATGTAGGAAACAGGGAAGGAGAGAGGAGTTGTCTAAAGAGGAAAGAGTGAGAAAAGAGTTCCACACTTGTGCCAGTGCAAGAAAGTGCTCGGAGAAGTGTAAGTGTTGCAGGATGTAAGAAAGTAGTGGGTGATGACAAGAGATGTTCCTACAGGTGAGATCTTAACAACCTTTGAATGCTATACCCAGGTGAGATCTTACAACCTTTGAATGCTATACTTGTAGAGTTTGAACTTTGTCCTGAAGAGAATGCAGGTCCATTACAGGACGGTAAGCAAGTTGACGACCAATCAGATTTGCATTTTGGGGTGATCATGTCAGTGGACAGATGGGGATAAGTACCAAGCTCAGAGTAATGATCCAGGCAGCTGCCGGGGCTTTCTAATCAATGACAGGAAGGTGAGAGCAGCAGTCATGGACAGTGAAGACACTACTAAGGGAGATCTGAATGACAGAGAAAAGAAAACTCTGGGAAACACTAAGCATTTGAGAGGCCCACACAGGAACGGAGATGTG
>NW_007849880.1:0-667 GCF_000696425.1 Galeopterus variegatus
TGGGGGTTTTTTTTTTTTTTTTTTTTTTTTGGCAGCTGGTGGTACAGGGATCCAAACCCTTGACCTTGGTGTTACAACACCACACTCTATCCAACTGAGCTAACCAGCCAACCTGAGTGTTTTTAATTAAAGCAGATTACACGTAATTTTAATTTTTTCATGAAAATGAAGAACAGAGAAGACTATGAGAAGTAGTGAGAAAAAAACAGCATACAGTAAAAAACGAAAACTTAGGATGTGATGTTCAAATTTAAAGAAAAACTGGTTTGTGATGACTGTTACTAAATCATGAAGCAAAAAACAAACTGGGCCAAGACTGAAGAGGCTGCCAGACCACAGAGCCCCAATGTGCCTGACAAAAGTGTGCATCTTTGAGAAAGATGCCCCGGTTAAGACATCTACAATGAATGTTTTTATAAGGCATAAGCTCTTCAAGGTCAGAGACTGTGGCTAATTTATATCTGTATTCCCAGTTCTTAGCATTGTCTTGTACATGACAGACACTCAGTAAGTATTTCTGGTAACCAGAGCACTGAGCTGAATCAGCTCACTACATTCAAAGCCATTTGGGGTGGTATCTACCCACCTAATTCCTTCTCTCCTATGTCTATGGCATTGATGGCAAATTGGCTTCATTTCATTCTGATGGGTTGATAATGGATGTCTG
>NW_007849881.1:0-667 GCF_000696425.1 Galeopterus variegatus
CTGGACCACATTCTGAATTAGGATTATTCATACAGGTAGAATAAATTGGAGAAAAATATAACCTAAGAGAGTATTTTTACCTGCTTTAGAAATACTTTTATAGGGTGCTAATATTTACTAATATATCTGCTGAGTGCCAGACAATATTATAGGAAATTCAAATGCATTATCTCATTTAATCCTATAGTATCGCTTCCTATCACTATTCTCTGCTTTATTTTTATTTTTCCATAGAACTATCATCATAATCTAATATACTATATGTTTTTCTTAGTCTCTTTTTCTCCCTCTTCCCCCAAGCCCCTTTAGTCAGGGATTTTTATATGTTTTATTTGCTGCTGTCTCCTCAATTCCTAGAATAGTGCCTTATTCATAGTAGCAACTAAACATTTTTTTAAATGAATGAACAGTCCTGTGAGGTGGGTATTATTTTCCCCAATTTGCAGATGAAGAGAGGTTGAGGAAGTTAACAGAACCAGGGTGTGAAAATGGTTGTAGTTGGACCCTTTACTCATCTTTCCATCCATCCATTCAATAAATGAACTTAAAGCTCATATTTCCAATATACCACACTGTCCCCCATGCATATACAGTACTACTCTGATAAAAAATCAACATAATTATACTTTTTATTAATTTATTATAATAGGTTTCCAGAGTACCAATG
>NW_007849882.1:0-667 GCF_000696425.1 Galeopterus variegatus
AACCTGGCCCAAACAGGAACAGCCTAATTAGTACTAACTTCCTAAATATTTCTAACTTCTGCTGCAGGATCATGTACCATACAGGCATTAACTAGGTCTCTTCTTGTAATGGACCTCAGAGTTACAGGGTTTAATCAAAATCACTGATTCAGACACCCCAGAACACTCGTCATTGGTATAGTCTTGGCATTCTTTTTTTCACTCATTCATACCTTGATTTATCACTTCACTCACTGAGTCACTAATAATAATAGAGTCAATATACATGAATCAAAAAACCTAAGAACAATAACCTTGAATATTACTAAAACTTATCTATAGGCTTATTTTCCGTAGACCTGAAAAACTGCATCTTTTTTGCAGTGCATCTCAGCATTACAAATATACTCTACTTCCTTCCTTCACATCAATTCCATATTTATACTTTGTCCATGCCTTCCATTCTTTTATTAAATTTGTTGCTACTTTAAAAAGCACATTTGGTAACCAGTCTCCAAGATGGTGCCCAAAGACCCATGCCTCCAATGATTCATAGCTTTGTATAGTCTCCTCCCATATTAAATCATGACCACTTGCATGACCAAAAGAATACTGTGCAAGTGATGGTATACACTTATGGAGCTAGGTTGTGAAATACATTGTGGGTTCCACCTTTCTCTGTCTTGGA
>NW_007849883.1:0-667 GCF_000696425.1 Galeopterus variegatus
GGTTTGACCAAGACTGGAACTGCTGTCTGGTAACAAAAGGAGTCTTGAGTGGGTCAGGGGGGCTCATGATTGCTTTGGGCGATGCCTCTCCTGTGACCAGTTGCCAGGTCAGTGGTGAGAGATAAATGCAGGAGATCAACATAAAGACCAAAACAAAATGTCAGGTCTGCCCTGGAGCCCAAGCCACACAGGATTACAGCCTTACATCTAAGGAATGAGAGAGAAGGCAGAGTACTTCCTGTTTTCCTTCCAGGAGGCATTCATTCTAAACAAGTAGCGTTCGTGCCACTCTTGAATGAAGCAGGAGAGGGTAGTCACCCTTAACTGCCCTAGTTCTCCCAGGCCAGTGTGCTGTGAGCCCTTGTAACTCACCGCAGCTTGCTAGAAATGTGAAATCTCCACCTTATTCCAGATCTGCAGGATCAGAATCTGCATTTTCACATGCCCCCAAGGAATTCACCTGTCCATTAAAGTCTGAGAAGTGTGGAGGTGTAGACCTTAGTGGCACCAACCTTCTCACTGTGTCTCAAACACATCATTTGGTTAGCTGCTCCAGGCCTTGCAGTGCTGTTCCCTCTGCCTGGAATGCTTTTCCTCTCTTCTGTATGTGGGAAGCTGGAGCTGGTTGCCTCTCCCGCATGTTCCCACACCTCTATGATAGCCTTTA
>NW_007849884.1:0-667 GCF_000696425.1 Galeopterus variegatus
GCTTTATTGCCTGATGTCCCACTCTACTACTGACAACAGATACAGGAAACCAATGTCCTTCATTTTTTCCCTTTCTTTGCAATTGCAACGACTTCCGTGTATTTTTTCAGTTCCTGACTTTAAGACGTATGCTTAAGGCAGGATGGATGGGTGCAAACATGACTGAGACTTGCCCTCGCCATGGTGACATTTATAATCTGATAGGGAACAAGACTGGTGGTGGGGTAGGACAGGGGGAACGCAAGAATATTAATAAATAAAACATCATAAGGGAAGAACAACAGACCAAAGATATTCAGAAGAAAGTAAAGCACATTGATCTAGTATGAGGGAGAAGAGTGATCCTGGAGGTGTTTGCATTTGATTTGGATGTTTTTTTGGCAGTTGGCTGGTATGGGGATCCGTAACCTTGACCTTGGTGTTTATAACACCATGTTCTAATGAACTGAGCCAACTGGCCAGACTGATTTGGATTTTGAATGAATAAGACTTCAATAGACAGCATCCAGCGTAATGCCTTGTACCTAATAAGTACTCAATTGTTACAGAACAATGATTGAAAGTGAGGAGAAATTTAAGTGGAAAAAAACAACATATACAAAGTACGCAGAAGTAAAAAGGGTCAATAGTGAGTTATGACTTTGACCACAGTGCTGAAATTTTTGTC
>NW_007849885.1:0-667 GCF_000696425.1 Galeopterus variegatus
CTCTGATATAGTCATACACTTGGATTCATGCAAATTAAAAACAGGAAGAAGGCCTTTCCACCCTATTTGCACAAGCCCCTTCAAAGAGCTTACAGCCTAGTTCGGTGACAGACTGGCAATGGGCAATGGGCATATTTGCTACTATAGGGATGAGAACAAAGGTCACAGGAGCCCATTGAATAGGTATCTAACCCAGTATAGGAGGGGTCCTCAGCTGTTAGAGGAAGAAACAACTGATCCAAAACTTGAAGGATGGATAAGAGTTAGCCAGAGTGAAGAAAAGGATAATCCAGGCATATCCAAGATACGCCAAGTCCAGGAAGCCAGTTGGAGCACGTGCTACAAACTCAGTAGGCTCTGAGAGCTGAGGATAGACAGACAGCAGGAGAGGCAAGGGCCCGGCCATGCAGAGCTGTGGATACTGTACTTAGAAGTGAAGAATTTATGCTAAAGGCAATAGGAAGCCAGGGAGGCAGGAGAGACTCATGATCAGGTTGTGTATTAGAAAATCATCATTGTGATTTGCAAATTGGACAAAAGAACAACAATATATTAGAGCAGAATATCAATTAAGAATATTCCAGTAACTCAGGCAAGAGATCCTGATGGCCTAGATCATTGGCTGTGGAGGCAGAGGGGACGAGGACAGGGACCAGTGAGGCCCCCC
>NW_007849886.1:0-667 GCF_000696425.1 Galeopterus variegatus
CCGCGCTTCCCAAGTGGCGCACTATCCAGTGCGCCACCGGGCCGGCCCCAGCTCAGCCATTTTGGGAAGCTGTATGAAGGCTCCTCAAAAAACTAAAAATAGAATCACCAAAGGATCCAGTAATCTCCCTTCTGGGTATTTATCCAAAAGATTTGAAATCAGCATGTCAAAGAGATGTCTGCACTCCCATGCTCATTGCGGCATTGTACACAATAGCCAAGGTATGGAATCAACCTAACTGCTCATCATTGGAATGAATAAAGAAAATGTAATATATGTATGCACAATGGAAACCTGAAAAAGGAGAAAATCCTGTCATTTGGGGCAACATAGATGAAACTGGACAACATTATGCTATGTGAAATAAGCCAACCACAGAAGACAAATACTGCATATTGTGACTTATATGTGGAATCGAACAATTAAACTCATAGAAGCAGAGAGGAGAATGGTGGTTGCAGAGGTTGGGAGGTGGAGGGAATGAGGAGATAATGGTCAAAGTGTACAAAGGCTCAGATATACAGAAAAATAAGGTTTTTTTTTTTTTTAGATCGATTGCACAGCTTGGCGAATATAGTTAATAACAGTGTACTTTACATGTCAAAATTGCTAAGAGTAAATTTCAAATGCCCTCACTACAGAAAATAAGTATTTGAAGTGAAGTATA
>NW_007849887.1:0-667 GCF_000696425.1 Galeopterus variegatus
GGCACAAAGATTCCATAAAGATGGAGTAGGGCAGCAGTGAGTATAAATTACAAGGGACATTAAAGAGGGATCTGTAGTAGAGGGACTTGGAGGCATCCTCCAAGCTCATATGTCTCTTCTTTGAGACCATCATCCATACAACAGGTGTGAGTCCAGTTGGCCATGTGTGAACTACCTGTGCTTTCCCCACCTGCAGATGGATGATTTGACTATGAGTGGAGGCCTGATTGAAGATGAACAAATCATATTCTCTCCCCTGAGAATTTGGAGCTGGGACTGAGAGGCTGGCTATCTGACCCTGATGCATCCAACTGAGCTGAGGACATACAAAGTTGGGAGCCCTTGGGAGACAAAGATCATAAAGCAAGGCACATAAAGCTGCCTGGGGCAGGGGTGGTGTGGGTTCAGAAAGAGGTGAAGCAGAGACGTAAGAAAACCAGAGCATCTGGGGAAGTTCCAGTTCCTGTGTTCAGACCTCCCAAGACCCTAGCATGATTCCTTTTCAAGCCTCCCTGGATTTCTTATTTCAGCTAGGTTTATGTTCATTGTAACTAAAAGAACTTTGTCCAAAATAGACCTTACAGTGCCTGTGGCTTTTACATTAACCCCGCCAACTTACAATACTGGAATTTTTATAAAATGTTTATTAATTCCACAGATACTTAGA
>NW_007849888.1:0-667 GCF_000696425.1 Galeopterus variegatus
AAAGCTAGACCCAACTGTATGCTCTCTTCAAGAGACTCACCTCACCTGTAAAGACACACACGGATAACAGTGAAAGGAAGGGAAAAGATATACCACACAAATGGAAACCAAAAACAAACAGGAGTAGCTATTCTTATATCAGATAAAATAGACTTTAAACCAAAAACCACAAAAAGAGACAAAGAAGACTATCATATAATGATAAAGGGATCTATCCAGCAAGATGGCATAACAATCATAAATATATACACACCCAACTTGGGAACACTTAGATATATAAAACAAACAGTATTAGATTTAAATAAAGAGAACCAAATACAGTAATAATTTGGAAACTGAACACCCATCTCTCAGCATTTGACAGATCATCCAGGCAACAAATCAACAGAGAAACACAGGATATAAACTACACTTTAGAACAATCGGACTTGGCAGATATCTACAGAACATATCATCCAACAACACAGAATATACATTCTTTTCATCAGCACGTGGAACATTCTCAAGATAGACCATATGTTAGGTTACAAATCAAAACTCAACAAATTTCAAAAATTTAAATCATTTTAAGTGTCTTTTCAGACCATAACAGACTAAAACTAAAACTCAATAACAAGTGAAACTCTGGAAAGTACACAAATGAATGGAAATAAAATAACATGTTTCT
>NW_007849889.1:0-667 GCF_000696425.1 Galeopterus variegatus
CTCCTGGTTTGCATGCCCCATGCTTCCTCTCACGTTCCTTTCGTCCTCAGACTCCTGCAGCAGCCCCTCATTGCCTCCAGAATAAGGTCTAGCATGCTTAGTTTGGCACTGAAGCATATCTCGCCCCCAGACTGTCTTTCTAAGCTCTTCTCCACAACACCCCTCTGCACACCCTGCAAGCTGGAATGCTCACCATTCCAAATCACCGCGTGCGTGTTAGCACACCAGGCTTTTGTTCATTCTCTTTGCTTTGCCTGGAAGTTTCTTCTTTCCCCTCCAGCTATTCATTTGTTCCTTTTTCAAGGCTTAGCCCAATTGTTGCTACCATTCTAATGTATTTCTATTTCCTTCACAATCTTAATTTCTTTTTATCCCCAATTCCATCCATATTATTTTATTTATAATTACTTAACACTTAATTTCTTGTATTCCATCTTGCAATTACTTGGGTTTGTGTCTGTTTCCCCTAAGTTGGAAAGTTGCTTGAAGGCAGAACGTGTGTGTATTTTCCCACACCTCTCTCTTGCGTGCTGGGCATGCAGTAGGCCATGAATACATGTTTGTGGCCTATTGAATGGGCCACACAAGCTCTGACGGCAGCATGTTACCTTCATGTCTGCTCTTAGAGCTTCTCACTCACCTTTTTTTATTTGTGTTGCACTACTTG
>NW_007849890.1:0-667 GCF_000696425.1 Galeopterus variegatus
CTCACTTCCCTTTACATTTCTACACTCAGGAACTACAAGCCATCTTTCTTCAGCATTTTTTTTAAATATTTTATTTTTTATTACAAAAAATAATACCTGTTTATATTACAGATAGCATTTGATAATAGATTTTCAACATACGCCTTGCAGACAAAAATATCATGAAGAATACAGAAGATCTGAATTAACAAGTTGTCCTAAGGGACATATATAGAGGGCTGCATTCGATAATTAGAAAATTCATAATATTTTTCCTCCAGCATTCTCAAGCCATAATTAGAGAATATATTTTTGGAACATTTACAAAAATTGATCATGTCCATAAAAAAAATGTCAACCAATTTCAAAGAATGAGCATTATTCAAAACTAAATCTCTGTCTACAACACACTTAAGTTAGACATAAAAAATAAAACAAAAATAAAATACCATATGTTTCCATTTATATGAGGTACTTAGAGTAGTTAAATTCAGAGACAGAAAGTAGAATGGGGGTAGCCAAAGGCAAAGGGAGAGGAAAGAATTGTTTAATGGGTACAGAGTTTCAGTTTGGTAAAGTGAAGAGTTTTGGAGATTGGTTGCAAAACAGTGTGAATGTACTTAACAGTGAATTGTACACTTGAAAATGTTAAGATAGTAAATTTTACTTTATGTGTATTCTACTATGA
>NW_007849891.1:0-667 GCF_000696425.1 Galeopterus variegatus
GAGGGTTTTGAGGCAGGTGAGAACGGTAGCTTGGAGCGTTTGAAGATACAAAATATCCACATATAGGTTCAGAATGAAGGGAGGAAGTTGGGCCTCACCTGAGGAAGGAAGTAGCCCGTGATGGATGAGTGGTGGCTGTACCAAGGTGGAACTTAGCCCAGGGATGCCAGCGCCAGGAGAGGGTGGATTTTCCAGGGCAGAAAGACCTCTGGGAGTGAAGGTGACTGCACGAAGATCTTGGGGCCTGGGTAGGGAAGTGCCTCCTCATGTCGAAAGCTGAAGTCAGACAATTCGAAAAAGGGGTTGGGAAGGAGACTTCGTAATGCTCAGCAATACCATCTTATCACTCCTGTCAGTGGCCCCAACCTACATGTGCCTCTCGTCATCACACACAAAAACGTAACTTGTTTTTTAAAGAGGAGAAAGGATTCTAATGATCTCGAATAAAATATTGAAAATAGAAAGGGTGAAAGCAGATATTTAGTGGTTCCCTTTTTAAGGTGTACTACTTTAGAAACCCTTTATATTTCGATCAGTTTGGAAAGGAAATGGTACACTTATGGCATATTTGAGGAGAGTTAACTTTTACAAAGATGTAGGCAGGGGTTAGGAAAACAACTGGGGCTAGTTAGAGGCCAGGAGCTTTTCCCATCTGTTATGGGCTGAA
>NW_007849892.1:0-667 GCF_000696425.1 Galeopterus variegatus
TTTTTTCATTATTTTGGGGTCAATAAGTACATACTCTGCACCATTTCTAATACTTCATGTTGACCAGGATTAACACAATAAGGGGGGTACAATGTATGTGTGTGTCTTAGAGGTAGGGTGAGGGGAGATACTCAATGGAAACTACAAAGCCTTAAAGACATTCATTAGAAATTAATGAAGATTAAAAAATAAATAGAGTATGAGATCAATACAAGAAGCCAAATGAAGAAACAAACAAACGAAAACATTAAGGAAAAGGAAAAAATATATAAAAATAAAAGCAAAATTTAATAAAATAGTTTATATCTATATATCTACATTTTTCTTTATACTCTATAAAACAATAAGAGTGATGGATTCAAGTACCTAATTAGAATTAGTTTTGTTTCTACCAATTTCTATTAATTTACTTTGGTCATCTAATTGTTTTGCTTTCTGCATGGATTCTTTTGTATAGCTAAGACTTTATTATCTCTTGAACAAGAATTAAAGGGAACAGATAAATACGAAGCATATTAAGGAAGAGAAACAAAATAAAACTATAAAAATAGGAATCACACACATAGTTTTCTGATACCTTGCCAATTCTTAATTTGTATGGTCCTTGAGGTGAGCTTTGCTCTGCAGAAGGGTATTAATTCAAAAGTTGGTTCAAACAGAAAATATA
>NW_007849893.1:0-667 GCF_000696425.1 Galeopterus variegatus
GGCTCTTTTACCTGCTGGTAATCCTGCACCAACTGGGCCGATGGTTGAGCTAGGGCTGGGTTTGGAGCTCCCAGACCCGTCAAGCCCATTCACAGACTGTGTCACAAACCCTTCACATGCCAGGCTGGGTCAGCAGACCCCTCTACACTGGGCTCGGTCACCAGACCCCTTCACGCAGGTCTATGAGCTGGGTAACCAGCCACACTGTCCTTGGAAGCAGCAGGTCTGGAAAAAAATGTGGCCACTCAGGGTGGGTGCCTGAGGCACTAAACACCAGCCAAAGCCCTGCCATGCTGGCACACTCACTCCACCCACACACACACACATGTTTATGGAACTGCCCCTATCCAGCCCTGAGGTGAGGGGAGCCTAGTCAAATTATCCTATTTTCCCAACAAATAATATGGTATATATGCATAATAAAACAGTATTCAGCCTTAAAAAAAAAGGCAGGAAATTCTGTCATTTATGATAACACAGATAAACCTAGAAGACATTATGCTAAGTGAAATAATCCAGGCACGTAGGGATGAATATCATATTGTAAAAGAAAAGTATAACTTTAACATGCGCAATTTGCTTCTGTATAAATGCTTGCTAAAAACAGGAAAACATAACTAATGTCATTTTAAGTAAAGCAGCTTTTAAGGGGTTATGTAGAGGCCAG
>NW_007849894.1:0-667 GCF_000696425.1 Galeopterus variegatus
CAGCTTAGAGAGAATATTGTACTAGGGTCTTTAAAAGTCATCAAAAATGTTTCATTCAGGGGCACACCAAGCTGAAATAGAAAAATTAAATTAAAGAAACATAAGAATTAGCTATAAATATAGAGAATTATTGATTGATCTGTAAGTGGTGTGTAAGACAAGTCTTTGCAGAGCACTAGTAAGATTATTTGATCCTTAAGACAGAATTTAATTGAAGAAAAGTGTTTTAGGTAATTTAGTATGTTTCAATTTTTGTCTGCTTTCATATAGCAAAAGAGAGGTACTCCAAGTTTTTGATTGGCAAGGATCAAGTCAACTGGCAGGAACTAAAAAGCAAGGTTTTTTGGTTTGCTTTGATATATATATATAAATTTTTTGATTGTGATGGTGGTTGCCCTACTCTGTAAACTTACAAAAGGTCATTCCATGGCACTTTGAATTTTATGGTATGTAAATTATATCTCAATAATGCTCTTAGGACCAAAAAGTAGTTGTGTTTGACAACATATAGTACTGCAGTTATTTATCTGGCAAAGTTTTCAACCTCTCACCAACAAAATTGAAATGCATGAAAGAAAAACCTAAAAATGTTTTAGTAGAACAGTATATTTGGAGTTGCAGTTCATGGTGACTCTAGCACTTAGTCATTAGTGTGGGGCTGCTAAGT
>NW_007849895.1:0-667 GCF_000696425.1 Galeopterus variegatus
CAGAATCCAGGGATAAAAAGTATGCTGCCCCTAGAGTGCGGGAACATAGCAATGTAGCAAATGACATGGGGAGAGGGAAGGGTGAAGAATTGGGTGCATTGATGCAATCTTCCACAAACATGGACAGCAAGTATAACCCAGAAGTTTTCTTGGCAAAGAGCGATGTTTGGTCACTGTATATATAGAGTATTAGAGCATGTGAACACTTACAACCTTTTTTTCTCAGCTGAAAGCGTCATCCTGTTATGTGTGTACTTCAGCAGTACTGGCCCTCATCTTCCCATAGTATCAGAAGTGAGACTCAGTCTTAAGTATTTTCTCGGATCTACAGGCAGTTTGTGACAGCACTAGCACATTCTCAGTTGTGTGCTTGGCTTCTTTGGAAGCTCCATAATATTCTGCTCACACCTCAGAAACTTAGGAGAGGACTGAAAAGGAGAAAATTGCTGTCTTGGCCTCATGTAAATTTTAGAATCTCACTTTCAGTGCCATCCTCTCCTCTTTCTACTGTTCAATTAGTTACTTCTACAATCATTTTGAATTATGTTTTAAATTACATAATTCATAAATCTTCTCTTCTTCTTTGTCTGGATAGACCAGGCTGCATCCTTTTCCCACCTGGATCACTGGGAATAACATTAGCTGTCTTCTTACTAATTGTCCTATA
>NW_007849896.1:0-667 GCF_000696425.1 Galeopterus variegatus
AAGAAGGTCCCAGGGGCCCTGGCAGCAACAGCTTCCAGCAGCAGTAGCAGCCTTCCTGTGGCCCCGCCAGGGGCATCGTGGTGGCAGGGGGCACTGTGGATCAGAGCCACTCGCCTTTTATACTTAAGTTTGATAAACCAGGATACCTGGGTGTGCGTCAGACAACCCAGGAACACCTGGGTGCACATGCACAATTACATTAGACAATAACCAAGGAACACCTGGGCACATGTGCGTATTTACATCAAATGCTCAGCAAGACTCCAAACCCCCGAGGGACCCTGACATTTATCTTCACTTTCCCTACAGATGATCTTCATGCTTTTTAGGGCATTAAATCATGACAGTACAAGGCATCTATACCAGCCAAAGGCAGATAGTGAGCTAGCTTCATGTACTTGAAAGGATCCTCATCATAGTGGTAATGGGTGTCAACTCTGTACATAGGCTGCCTGGGATTAAAGTCTCATTCTACAACTTACAGCTGTGTGACTTTTGATACCTTTCTTACTTGCTGACCCTCACCTTTCAGTTTTGTAAAATTCTGCTCTTCCCTGTTCTGTTTTTATAGATTTTAACTTGTGGTAGAAAATCCAATTTTCCTTATTTTCTGGTTTTTGGAGTGCATCTCAGTGTAACCCTCCTGCAGCCAATCAAACTTCAGATT
>NW_007849897.1:0-667 GCF_000696425.1 Galeopterus variegatus
AGCCCCAGTCCCCTCCGTCCCCTCCGTCCTGTCTCTCCATGAGATGCTGCTCAGAGATGCTCTTGGGGTTCTCAGTCGCTGAGTTCGTGTTAGATCCGCAGAGACGTTCAGACAGCCCGAGGTCTGGGGCGTGGGGAGCAGGGATCCAGCCCGGTGTTGTTCAGAGTGATCAGTGCCTCAGTGGGAGGACTGAGTCCCCAGCCCTCTGCTGTCGTGCTGGGAGATGCTCCTTTTCAAGGCAAAATTCTCTGTTGCTCAGAAACGTGGGTCCTTGGCTGTGAGGTTCAGCTACCCAGAAGGACACACCTTCTAATCACGAGGATGATAAAATGAGAATCACACATGAGCAAGGACCCACGAGGGAGCAAGTCAAGCAGGAGACACCACGGGGGGCCTGGGACTCAGACTCTGCAGGCTGCGGGGAGTCAGGGGCAGCGGCTTGGTGCAGGAGGGAGGGGCCCCGGCACCCCCTGCTGGTCCCTCGACCTTAGCAGGGCTGGCTGTCCCCTCCCCGTGGGCCTTCACTCTTGGACACGTCCTCCCTTAGTCCACTGGCCATGAGACTCTAACCCCCGTACGTTTTCTGGTGATTCCTTCCAACACAGGGACCACCACCCACCACCACCTGGGGGACTTGAGAAAAGAGATCCCAAAATCCCACCCACAG
>NW_007849898.1:0-667 GCF_000696425.1 Galeopterus variegatus
TCACTTTTCACAAATGTTAGTATTAAGAGCCAATAGGAAGATGAAGGCTTTAAGGTAGAATGGTAGCACAGATAGACTCACTGCTTAGATGCCACTATTATTACCGCTGTTAACCCTCCCCGATTTCAAAAAACAGATTCCAGGGGCTGGAGTTTATTCTTGATTTGACTGCTTGCTCAGCTGCCTCCCTACGACTACCCTCCACTGGGTTCTTGACATGCACAAAGTTATTGATGGCAATTGTAGCTTTGCAAGTGCAAAAACATCTTGAGCAGCAAGGAATTCTGCCACTCTGGTTGGTCTCTTGACTTTAATCAAGAGAATTCTAAAGCACTATTTCTTTATGTGGTGTTTCAACAGATGTTATTTTGAGTTACTAAGAGTGTTGTAAAAAAAAGATAGTTTCAGTTCTAATGACCCACCTGGAACCACGAAGGAGAAGTTTATTAATTTTTCACATTAACAAAATCTACTTAGCACATAGACTATCTTCCCTTTGGAAAAATCTGCAGGAATTATTCATATAGCACAGAATGCTATACCTGATTGCTCCAAACAAAAGTTTAAAAATTATGCGAAAATGGAACCTTTTAAAAGTTGCATTTGGGGCACCCATATAAACAAAGAACTCTTTAGAAACCAATCCTCTATGTAGATTGAGATGTAA
>NW_007849899.1:0-667 GCF_000696425.1 Galeopterus variegatus
TTTGATCACCATATATTAACACTGAATCCCCAAAATATGGATAATCAATTATGATTCAATTTAAAAAAATAAAAAATAAAATATACAAGATAAAAAAAAAGTCAGGTAGTGTTATGCCTTGGGCTTTATTTAGTTTTTTTCTCAGGATTGCTTTGGCTATTCATGATCTTCTGTTATTCCATGTAAATGTTAGGATAGTTTTTTCCATTTCTGAGAAAAATGTGATTGGAATTTTGATGGGAATTGCATTGAATCTGTAGATCACTTTGGGTAGTATGGACATTTTCACAATGTTAATTCATTCATTCCAAGGACACAGGATATCTTTCCATCTTCTGGTGTCCTCTTTAATTTCTCTCAGCAGTGGTTTGTAGTTCTCATTGTAGAGATTTTTCACATCCTTTGTTAACTTCATTCCTAAGTATTTCATTTTGGGGAGGGGAGGCTATTGTAAATGGGCTAGCTTTCTTGATTTACTTTTCTGCATGTTCACTGTTTGAGTATAGAAATACTACTGATTTTTGTGTGTTGATTTTGTATCCTTTAACTTTGCTGAAATCATTTATCAAATCTAAGAGGTTTTTTTTGTAGAGGCTTTAGGCTGTATGATATATAGGATCATGTCATCTGCAAACAGGGACAGTTTGACTTCAACTTTTCCAATCTG
>NW_007849900.1:0-667 GCF_000696425.1 Galeopterus variegatus
CCAGCAACACCACCTGTCCCAGAGATGTATTACCTATACCTACAGCTGAACAACCTAAGATTTAGCAGGAGCTCCAGAAGACCAAGAAGAATGAAGCATGCCACATTCTTAATATATAATGCTATAATACTGAAAGTCAGAAGAAAGCTAAATTTTAGTCGGAACACCAGACCACATGAAACCTAAACTTAAACAGGGTGCGTGGCTTCTAAAATAAAAGATTTAAATAAAGTCAAGAGTCTTCTTGTCTAAATGATAGCAATACAATCAACATCACTCATTATACCAAAGACCAGGAAAATCACAACAAAAACAAGAAAACAAAATTAGCTGATGTCAATATTGACATTAAGTAACATGTTGGAACTACCAAACAAAGATTTGAAAGCAGCCACAATAATAATAATAATAAAATTGCATCAATGAACCATGACAAATTGTCTTGAAATAAATGGAAGAACAGAAAATTTCATTAAAGAAATATAAGGCAACAAAAGAAAAAAAAAATAAAATATTAGAATTGAAAAATGTAATAAACAAACAAAAAACACTGAAAAAAAACTCTATGGCAGACTGTAGATTGTATAGGATAGAACCGCTGAATTTGAGGAGAGATGAGTATAATTTACCCAATCTGTAAAATTGAGGAAAATGGATTGAAAAAATG
>NW_007849901.1:0-667 GCF_000696425.1 Galeopterus variegatus
GGTTGTTATTGATATCTATTGCCTTACTCTCATAATACTGATTTTTGTTTTGATGTTTTAAATATCATTTGTTCCTTTCCTCCCCTTTTATTTTTCATCTTCAATGTTAGTTGGATTTTTGAAGTGACGTGATTTAGCTTCTTTCTCTTTCTCATTTGCATTTTGGTATTAGTGGCAGGTTTTGCTCTTTCTTGTAAATCCATGATATTGATTATTGTTTTCAGATTCTGGATGCAGGACTCCTTTTAGTAATTCTTGCAGGGTTGATTGTGTTGTAGTGAACTACCATAATTTTTTGTTTGTCAGAGAAATACACTATTTCTCCCTCATTTCTGAAAGATAACCATGCTGGGTATAGAATTCTTGGCTAGCATTTTTTTCTTTAAGCATTTTAAATATATCATCCCAGTCTCTTCTGGCCTGTAAGGTTTCAGTTGAGAAGTTTGCTGTTAGTCTGATGGGAGCTCCCTTATAAGTAAGTGACTTGGTGCTTTTCTCTTGCTGCTTTTAGAATTCTGTTTGTCTTTGAGCTTTGCAAATTTGACTATAATGTGTCTTGGAGATGATCTTTTTGGATTGAATCTGTTTGGAGACCTTTGGTCATAAAGTAATATCATGATTTGTAAGAATGAATAGGCTAATAATAAATAAAAAATAAATAAATGAA
>NW_007849902.1:0-667 GCF_000696425.1 Galeopterus variegatus
GCCCTCACCAGATGCAGCCCCTCGATCTTGATCTTCCCAGCTTCCAGAACCGAGCCAAAAATTTTCTGTTCATTATAAATTGCTCAGTATCGGGCCGGCCTGGTGGCGCACTGGATAGTGCGCCGCTTGGGAAGCGCGGTGGCGCTCCCGTCCGAGGGTTCGGATCCCATATACAGACCGGTTCCCGCTCACTGGCTGAGCGAGGCGCGGGAGCAACACCGAGGCTTGCGATCCCGTTGCCGGTCCCCGGTCCGGTACAGGGGCAACACTGAGGGTTGCGATCCATTGCCGGACACGGAAAAAAGACAAAAAAAATAAAAAAATAAAAAATAATAAATTGCTCAGTATCAGGTATTCTGTTATAGCAGCAGAAAGTGGATGAAGACAACACGCTACTGGGAGTCATGATGCCCCCCCCAATTAATTTGTAAATTTGCGACCCCAGGAGACTGGGCAAATGTCTTTCTTGAAGATCTCTTAACACAGGCATATAGAATTCATGATTACACACGTTGAGAAGAGTTTCCATGGAAATGAATACAATTGGGGGTACAGCTCTGATTGGTGAGGGACTAAATGTCTGACATTTGTTCCATCAGGTCTCCGGGGCTAGTTGCCAACAAGTCCTCACTGTCATTTGTCTTTATGTTCCTGGACTAGGACAAGG
>NW_007849903.1:0-667 GCF_000696425.1 Galeopterus variegatus
TGGACTGATAGCAGATTCACCATCTTTACCAATCCGTCCATAAAACCAGGGATGATTTTTAGTAGATGCCTTTTATATTCTCAATTTGATTACAAATTTAAAGGGGGAAAAGTATGATTTGTCATCCCCTTTAATCCACATAAATATTAAAAATAGTAGAAAGAGACCATGAAAGAGAAAGATAAAATATAACACACCTAATGTCTGTCTCTTTAGCACTTTACTGTGTCCAAGAAAGGACATGAATAAAAATAGTTTATCAGTTAAGCAATCTATTTATCTGGTGTCTGTTAATTTAATAGTTTATTATCATTAAAATATTCATCCCTTTGACAATTTTTAAGTATCTGCCATGTGGCAGATACCGTGCTTGGCTCTAGAGATACAAAGTTGAATTATTTAACATTACAGCCCTTGAGGATCTCATATTATACTGCTAATTACTGTACTGTAGTCTGTATCAAAGATCAGCTTTCAGGAGTAATTTAATTTTAATTTATTCTAAATAAATTAAAAATTAAATTATCCATACTATTGAAATACCCATTTTCTTTGACTTTCTCTTTTTGCTAGCATTCTACATCCATTGTCAGGAATTGAAAAAATAAAAGAAAAAGAAAAATGTTCTTAGCTTTCATGTTTAGAAAAAGAGAAAGGTTTATTCCTT
>NW_007849904.1:0-667 GCF_000696425.1 Galeopterus variegatus
TCATGTCTATGGGACTGTGCAAGACTGGTTTTCACCTGTGACCCCCTGGGCAGCCACCACCACAGTGATGCTGGTAGAGAGATCTCATGTTCCAGCTCTACACCTGGCATTCAGAGGTAGGACTGGTCCCATGGCCTGAGTGTCCCGGAGGATCTAGGACAATTTAAAGAAGGGTGGTAGCTGAAGGGTGATATACTGGCTTTTCTGTTAAGTATTCAAGTTGGTGAAGTCTGTCAAAGTAGTAAAGCATTTTGAAGTTTTCAAAACAATAGCACATCCATTATCACACCTGATTCAAATAACACTGTCAAATGTCAGTCAGGAAAATGTACCATTCTCCCCATTTTACAGATGGAAAAGCCAAAGCAACAAGAGGTTTCCTCCCTCTCTAAGGAGATAATTCTTAACTGGAGGCAATTTTGCACCCTTGGGGACACCTGACAATGTCTGGAGTTGTTTTTGTTGTCACAACTGGGGTGGGGAGTGGGTGCTACTGGCATCAAGCAAGTAAAGGCCAGGATTGCTGCTAAAAACATCTTACAATGCACAGGACAGGCCCCATGGCAAAGAATTATTCAGCCTAAAATGTCCATGACACAGAAGTTGTGAAACACTGATCTAAGGCCATATGCAACTAACAGGTGGAAGGGCTGGTGGTGTTCAGAAT
>NW_007849905.1:0-667 GCF_000696425.1 Galeopterus variegatus
AACACTGAGGGTTGCGATCCGTTGCCGGACACGGAAAAAGACAAAAAAAAAAAAAGAATGGTCTGGAGACTTCCAGTCAAGATGGCGGAATAGACGGTCCCTAGCGTCACCCTCTCCACAAATCAATTGATTTAAGCTATAAAAACATAACATCAAGGGCCGGCCCGGTGGCGCACTGCTACAGTGCGCTGCTTGGGAAGCGCGGCGGCGCTCCCGCCAAGGGTTCGGATCCCATATACATACCGGCCGCTCACTGGCTGAGCGAGGTGTGGGAGCAACACCGTGGGTTGTGGTCCCGTTGCCGGTCCCGGTCCGGTACAGGCGCGACACTGAGTGTTGCGATCCGTTGCCGGTCACAAAAAAAGACAAAAAGGAAAAAAAAAAACATAACATCAAGTGCATATGGAACAGGGAGATGTCCAGCAGGGGAGGCAGAAGCTCCACAGAGACCACATGCCCTGTGAGGCCGCTGTCACACAATCCAGCAGGTAGTCTTTACCGCCACCACCCGGGTCCATTCCCAGCCCAGCCCAGTGTGCACAGAGTCAGGAGACATCCGGCAAGGGAGGCGGAGGCTCCGCAGAAACCACACACCCTGTGGGGCCACAACTGTGTGATCCAGCAGGTAGGCTTCACCGCAGGCACCCGGCTCCATTCCCAGCCCAGC
>NW_007849906.1:0-667 GCF_000696425.1 Galeopterus variegatus
ACCATTAATTCCTGTTTAATCAAATCAAAGAGTGATAGCACTTTGCTAAATTTTTATTGAAGTGTAATCTACATACAACAACATTTGCTAATTCTGAATGTACAATTTGGTGAGTTTTGACAAATGTATATACCCATCAACACAGCAGTATTGTCCAATCAAAATTTTGGTGGTGATAGCAATGTTCTATATCTGCCTTGTCCGATGTGGTAGCCATTGACCACACTGGCTATTGAGTACTTGAAATGTGGTTTGGGGACTTTGTTAATTATTAACTTTATTTCATTTTAATTAATTTAAAACTGAATTTAAACAGCTACATGTGACGAGTGGCTACTGAATTAATTCATAGCATTTCCTTATTTATTTTATTTTCAGATTTTTACTATGAAAAATTTAATATGTATACAATAAGTCCAGCTACAGCAATCGACACCTCCCTGCCAATCATATTTGTACCTTCCACCCCCTTTCTGCCTTCCCACTGGATTATTTTGAGTAAATCCCAGTATCATAGCATTCATCTGTATATATTTCAATATGTGTCTCTAAAAGATAAGAACTGTTATAAAAGACATAACTGCAGTATATAATCACATTTTAATAATCAATAATAATTCTCTAACATAATCAAACAGTGAATGTTTTTTTGTTTTTGTTTTTTTTT
>NW_007849907.1:0-667 GCF_000696425.1 Galeopterus variegatus
AGAAGAAAATGGAATGATATATTCAAAATACTGAAAGAGTAAAACTGCCAGCCAAGAATACCGTACCATCAAGACTATAATTCAGAAATGAGGGGAAAACAGTGTATTTTCCAGACAAAAACTTCAAGAGTTCACCACCACATGACCAGCCAGCCCTACAAGGAATCCTCAAGGAAGTCCTGCATCTGGAATCCAAAAATCAATAATCACTACCACAAATATACAGGGAAGGACAAAACCCACTGGTAGAACAAAAATGCAAATGAGCAAGAGAAAGAAACCAAATCTTACCACCACAAAAAACCATAATGACAATGTAATATTCCCCTGCTTTATTTCTGATTTTAGTAATTTTGGTCTTTTTTTTTTTTCTTGGTCAGTCTAGACAAAGGTTTCAAATTTTGTTGATCTTTGTAAAGAAACAACTTTTGGTTTTGTTGATTTTCTCTACTGTTTTTTAATTCCCTATTTCATATATTTCTGTTGTAATCTTTGTTATTTCCTACTTATATTCACTTTTGGTTTAGTTTGCTCTTCTTTTTCAATTTTCTTAAGGTAGAAGTTTACATTACTGACTTAAGATTTTTCTTATTTTTAATATAGGTGCTTACAAATATAAGTTTTCCTCTAAGCACTGCATGAGCCCTGCCTCCTGTAAATTTTGATA
>NW_007849908.1:0-667 GCF_000696425.1 Galeopterus variegatus
AAAAAAAAAAAAGAATTCTTTTTCTTTTCCTTTTTTTGGGGGGCGGGGGGCAGCTGGCCAGTATGGGCATCTAAACCCTTGACCAAGAACTCTTTCAACCCAACAACAAAAATACAAACTACCCAGGGCCAGCCCGCGGCTCACTCGGGAGAGTGTGGTGCTGATAACACCAAGGCCACGGGTTTGGATCCGTATATAGGGATGGCCAGTTAGCTCACTTGGGAGAGCATGGTACTGACAGCACCAAGTCAAGGGTTAAGATCCCCTTACCGATCATCTTTATAAAAAAAAAAATACAAACTACCCAATTTAAAAATGGTCAAAATGATTTGAATAGACATTTCTTCAAAGAAGATGTACTACACATGAAAAAATGCTAAACATAATTAGTTATTAGAGAAAATCAAAATCACAGTGAAATACCACTTTACACCCACTAGGATGATGATACTTAGAAAGACAGACAGCAAGTGTTGGCTAGGATGTGGAGGAACGAACCCTCATGCACTGCTGGTGGGATGCAAAACGGTACAGTGACTTTTGAAAACAGTTTGGCAATTCCTTAAATAGTCAGGCAGTTGCCACTTGACCCAGTAATTTCACTCAGACATATACCAAATTCACTGTATATATACCCAAGAGAATTGAAAACATATGTTCACACAAA
>NW_007849909.1:0-667 GCF_000696425.1 Galeopterus variegatus
ATCATCATCCCCATTCTCCTGACACAAACACTGAGTCCTGGGGGTGAAGTGATTTGCACAGGGCCACCTGGACAGTAAGCAGCAGTGTTAGGATCTGGGCCCAGGGCTTTCCAGGCTGAATCCAGGATCTACTCCACAACACCACACTTGGGTTTCACTCCACTTTGCTTAGGCTGAGAGCCCAAAACTGCAGAGAACTCACCTGAGCTCTGATCACTGCTCTAGAATCCACCCAGCTCAGCCTATGACCTGAGCCAGTGGTGCTACCTGAGCCACGAGCTCCAAAAAGCCATTAGCATTCACATGAACAGAGGTGGGGAAAGATTGAGCCATCTCCACACAAGCTTTGGGCTCTGAGTATTACAAGCAATTTTAAGCTAGCCAAGAAAAGAAAAAAAAAAAAAAAAACTTTTAAATGTATAAATAAAAACAATTAAACAACTTCATTTTGATATCCCAGAAACTCAATAGTTTTCAGACTGAGTTGAAACTAGAGAAAAGGTTAATACAGACTCCAAGTTACTGATCGAAATAACAATAACCTTCATAAAAACTGTAATTTATTGAGCACCTGCTGTGACCCAGGTACTTCACACATGTCATAGCACTTATACCTCAAAGCGAAGGCTTCTGCCTTTGTGACCTGTGAGGTGGACGTTATAAGATC
>NW_007849910.1:0-667 GCF_000696425.1 Galeopterus variegatus
AGATCGATTAGCTTGGTCTGATTATTTTTCTTAGTTTTATTGGCTTGGTCTGATTAGTTTTTCTAGATCAATTAGCTTGGTCTGGTTATATTTCCTAGATGGATTAGCTGGGTCGGACAAGTTTACTTAGATCGATTAGCTCTGTCCGATGAGTTTACTTAGATCGAAGACCTCAGACTAATGAGTTTACGTAGATCGATGTGCTTGGTCTGATGAGTTTACTTAGATCGATGAGCTTGGTATGATGAGTTTACTTAGATCAATGATCATGGTCTGAGGAGTTTACTTAGATCGATAATCTTGGTGTGTTGATTTTACTTAAATCGATGGGCTTGGTAAGTTGAGTTTACTTAGATCGATTAACTTGCTCTGATGAGTTTACTTAGATCGATGAGCTTGGTCTGATCAGTTTATTTAGATCAATGAGCTTGGTCTGATGAGTTTACTTAGATCTATGAGCTTGGTCTCATGATTTTACTTCGATCGAGGAGCTTGGTCTGATGAGTTTAATTAGATCGATAAGCATGGTCCGATGTGTATACTTAGTTCTATGAGCTTAGTCTGATGAGTTTACTTAGATCGATGATCATGGTCTGATGAGTTTAGTTAGATCGATATGCTTGGTGTGATGAGTTTACTAAGATCGATGAGATTGGTCTGATGAGTT
>NW_007849911.1:0-667 GCF_000696425.1 Galeopterus variegatus
AAATAATAAATAGGGTTGTCAGAAAGAAAAAAAGCACAACCTAAATGAGTTCAACAGGGGAATATTGGCATAAACAATGGAACATTCATATAATGGATTGTTAAACAATCATTAACATTTTTGCTTAAAATGAATTTTTACTGGCTTGTGTTAAGTTTTCTCTTTTTAATCAGATGCATAATATTTACAAGGAAAAAATGTTAGCACAGATCTGCAAAAGTAGAACAAGTAGGATACTCCAAATTTTATACATTCTTTTCTCTGTTTGTATAGGTGGTATTTCAGAGAGACATGGGCCGGCCTGTGGCTCACTCGGGAGATTGTGGTGCTGATAACACCAAGGCCACAGGTTCGGATTCCATATAGGGATGGCCGATTTGCTCACTGGGTGAGCGTGGTGCTGACAACACCAAGTCAAGTGTTAAGATCCCCTTACCGGTCATCTTTAAAAAATAAAAAAAATAAGAGAGACAGGCAGACTGACATTGTGGTGGAATAAAAGGATAGCTAGAGCATGTATACACTAGTTTCAACAATATTGGCACATCCCTTACACATGGCTGCCATGACCCCCTTACAACTCACTATACCCTCATTGTAATATATTATTGTGGAATATACTAAAAAGCATATGTACTTCACAGGGCCTGGTTTTCCAAAGCCTTGC
>NW_007849912.1:0-667 GCF_000696425.1 Galeopterus variegatus
ATTGAATAGACAGAATTATTTGTGACCCAGACTGAGTGGAATTGAGAGATGCTAAGTGAAGGCTTTGCAAAGGATGTATTCTTTGAATTGGGGTTTGAAGAGTCAGTGGGATTTTGCTAAGTGGATTGGGGTGTCACAGCTTGTAGGAAAAGGGTATTCATTTTATTATAAATATTGCTTTCTACAAAAATATCAAGTCCTTATTAATCATTCACAAAAAAATATAATGCCCTACAGAAACTTAACACATTCATAGATTAACTATAATGCCATACAGAAACCTAACATTATTCATAGATTAAATAAGAAACAGTAAGTGAAATCAAACCAACAAATCCCTCTGTCTTCCCCTGCTCTTGGGAAAAAAAAAAGTTTATTTACTCTTTCACGTTTTTTTCTTAATTTATTCGTTATGAAACCTAAGTATTCCAATAAACACTGACTATTAAGACACTGAAATATATTCCTACATAATTAAGAGGCTAAAAATAAATCAATAACATAGAACTTAGCACTTCAGTAACTTATTTCATCCACCCTTTTTGCAACTGCTAGAGAAACAGCACAATTCATCAAATATTTTTCCTGATTAAAATAAATAATAGATAAATTCTTAGCAATAAATAAAGTGACAGTAAGGTATCTGTTGAGATAAAAACATCTTCAA
>NW_007849913.1:0-667 GCF_000696425.1 Galeopterus variegatus
ACACACACACACACACACACACACACACACACACACACACACACACACACACACCCTGGAAGCCAGATCATAAACTTGAAGGACCATTCTTTCTGTCTCTGGGCTGTCATTATTTTCTCAACTACAAAGATCAATACAGGTCAATGTTTGCTCGAATTAATACATGTTTATACCATCCATTCATAAACTGTTGGTGTTGACCTCACAGGTTATGATAGCAATCAGCTAGCCAGTCCACGACTCAAGAATGTTTTTAAATCAAGCATTTTCCTAAATTCCAATGAGCAGATTGATGACACACAAAGATCTTCGTGTTTCTTTTACACTATCCCTAGACCTCTGCAAATGTGCAAATGTGTATGGATTGATTGAGCTGCACTTTAAGATCATGGTTTCCTGAGTAACCAGGATTTTCAGTGTAATTTAGAACCACTCAACACAAGGTCATGATTACTATGGAAAATTTAGCCCATTGCATTAAAAAAGAATACATATCTACTGATAAAGACAGCCCCAGAAAAGAAATTCTCAACTCTGATGAAAACTGAACTGACAATCTTTACAATTCTTCAGTTGTCTCCTATACCTCATTTTAATATTCTATGTATAATCATTTCAACAATCTACTTTTTTAAAGTAAAAAGACATCATTTATAATTTTTAATTT
>NW_007849914.1:0-667 GCF_000696425.1 Galeopterus variegatus
CCTGGCTTATTCCACTTAATGTGATTTTGTCTAAGTTCATCCATGTTGCAGTACTTCATTCCTTTTTAACAGATGAGCAGTATTCCATTGTGTAAATATAACACATTGTCCTCAGGCAGTCACCCCACAATGGACATTTTGTTTGGTTCCACGTTGTTAATGGAGCAACTGGAGGCTCCCAGACACCCTCGTCCCTTATGTATCAAAAAGAACAGCTGGTTCCACTGCAAAAGTTTCCTTCTTTAAAAAAATAAAAAAGTAGAGAGAGAGAGAAAGAAAAGAAGCCAGAAAAAGTACACAGGTGAATCTCTGCAGAGATTCACATGGGAAACCTGAATTTGGGGACAGGCTCTGATCCGCTCTCGGGAAGTCAGAAGAGTCACGTGGCAGCCACACTGTGTCCCACGGGGGTGTCGGATTTTCCTCAGAAACATGAAAGTTAGGACCTATGCCCTAAAACAGCAGACATTCCAAAAATACACTCCTAATCACGATGATAATGAGAAAATAGAAATAAAAATGAAAGCAGGAATGGCCAGCTTTTACTAAGCAGTTCCTATTTGCCAGGTACCTTCCGTACATCATCTCGTGTAATCTTCACGATTACAAGGTAAGTACTGTCACGATCCCAGTTTTGTAGACAAGAAAATGGAGATGTAGAGACACT
>NW_007849915.1:0-667 GCF_000696425.1 Galeopterus variegatus
ATTACACATATTCATGGGGCTGGTGGGCTAGCTTAGTTAGTTAGAGCTCAACCTTGTAACACCAAGGTCAGAGGTTCAGTTCCCTGTACTGGCCAGCCACCCCCCATGGGTTGAACCATTTTTGCATCTGTGGGATGAATCCCATCTGTTCATGGTATATAGTTTTTTTGTTTTGTTTTGTTTTGTTTTGTTTTTGATGTGTTGCTGTCTTCCATTTGCTAACATTTGTTGAGGATTTTCTTTCTATGTTCATCAAAGATATTGGCCTGTAGTTCCTTTTTTTTGTTGTATTTCTGCCTGCTTTTAGTATCAAGGTGATGCTAGCCTCAAAGGATGAGTTTGGGAGAATGGCCTGTGTTTCAATTTCTTGGAATAATTTGAAGAGAATTGGTATTAATCCCTCTTTAAAGGTTTGGTAGAATTCAACAGTAAAGCAATTTGATCTTAGGGTTTACTTTATAGGGAGATGGCTGATTACTGTTTCAATCTTGATGCTTGTTTTTTTTTTTTATCCTTTTTGTGACCGGTAAGGGGATCGCAACCCTTGGTGTGGTGTCACCCACACCGCGTTCAGCCAGTGAGTGCACTGGCCATCCTTACATAGGATCCGAACCCTCGGCGGGAGCGCCGCTGCACCCCCAAGCGCTGCACTCTCCCGAGTGTGCCA
>NW_007849916.1:0-667 GCF_000696425.1 Galeopterus variegatus
TAGGAATAACCTGCATTGGGGACTTGAGAGTAATTATGTAATGAAGTTGCTGTAACCAAATACATGAAACACATTGCTAATTACGTTCAAGCACAGAGGAATTATGAATGATTAAAGAAAGTTTTGGTACATTCTGGCCCTATAGATATTTTACATACATTTTACTTCATATTTATGTATCAATTAATTTTAATATTTTAAAAATTAAATATATTTCCCTTCCTTACTAAATACTCATAGACAACTTAAATGCAGAAATATTTGCATCCTTTCCTTTAAAAAAAATACTCTTCTTAAATTTTGCAAGTAATAAAATTCCAGAAAAGTCAAAGAAGCCTTCTTTCAGACAGAAGCAAACCCCACCATGGTTGATTCATAAAACTCATTTGTCCCATTTCAAGGACATCCAGAACAATTCATCATTTGTGCCTCCTTAAGTAACCCATTATGTGCAATATTGTCTGTTGTGAAAAGTGTGCTTAGTTTTATCCTCCTTTTTGGCAACTAAATCTTATGCTCTGAATATATTTGAAATTTTTTTGTCTCTAAACCTTGGTTTATGTTTTGAGTATATTGCACTATGCCTGTTATCCCATTCCTGAGTCGCTTTTTCTCCAAGAAACTTTTCAATATACTTCTATTCAGCAGCTTCTGTCTTCTTTCTCTC
>NW_007849917.1:0-667 GCF_000696425.1 Galeopterus variegatus
GGGGGGGGGGGTGGAGGGATCTATGTAACATTGATCTGGGCAAATACTTTTGAATATGCCCCCCCAAACACAGGAAACAGAAACAAAAATAGACAAATTGAATTGCATCAAACTAAAAAGCTCCAGCACACCAAAGTAAATAATGAACAGAATGAAGAGAAACTGAAACAACTCAATATGAAGAAAACAACCCAACTAAAAATGGGCAAGAGGCTTGAATAGATATGTCTCCAAAGAAGACATATAAATAGAAAACAGGTACATTTTAAAAATGCTCAAAGTCATTAGTCATCAGAGAAATACAAATTAAAACCACAATGAGATATCACTTCACACCTATTACAATGGCTAGTACAGAAAAGACAAAAGATTGGTCTGGTTATGGAGAAAAGGGAATCCTTGAACACTGTTGGTGGATGTAAATTAGTACAGGCACTATGAAAAAGATTATGGAGATTTTTCAAAAAATTAAAAATAGAACTAGCATATGATCCAACAATCCCACTATTGGCTCTATGTCCAAAGGAAAAGAAATCAGTATGTTAAAAAGATATCTGCACTCCCATGTTCAATGTAGCATTATTCACAGTAGCCAAGATCAACCTAAGTGTCCATCAGCAGAAGAATGGATAAAGAAAATATGGTATACATAAACAATGAAATGCAA
>NW_007849918.1:0-667 GCF_000696425.1 Galeopterus variegatus
GGACAGTGCCTGGAGAGTGTAAGAAGAGATCATACTTGAGGTACCTGGTTATTAAGCTGTTATTAAGTCACTCTAATTTCTTTCCTTCAGGTGACTGTTTTTATCAGTCTTACTTTCCAACCTTTAAAACTCTGTTGCTTGTCTTTGTTTTCCAGAAATTCCTTTGGAAAGCCTTGGGAACCACCTTAGCATCCTGCCAAGACACAGACTTTGTAAGCTCACAGATTAAGGAGTTTCTGATCGCTCCTAACCAACTGGGGGATCAAAGACAGGTGAGACTCCATTCTCTCAGTTTCTTATGATGACAACCAATCCTATCCACAAAACTGCTAATAGCTCTTATGATAATGTGTTATCTAGCCAGAATTATCTATGAATATATGCAGAATAGTCCAACAGAGTTTTTAAAAGGCTTATCTTTTCAATATCAACACTTTGTTTTTAACCAAGTTTGTGAATACTTTGAAGAATAAATTTCAGTCATTCTTACTTAACAAGAGTACCTTGATGTATTTTGACCTCAGCTTTATAACTTAGAGCATGATCATGAGCATCAAGATCATTGAATTTACAAGCTAAAAGTAATGTCACAGACCACTGATTTTCAATCTAGAGAGAATGTAAGTACAGTTATGCACAGCATAATGACATTTCAGTCAACCACAGA
>NW_007849919.1:0-667 GCF_000696425.1 Galeopterus variegatus
AAAAAAAGAATACAATTTCTAAAATTTGTTAGGTAACATACATGAAAAAATGCACTGTCATTTATTAACTGAAGTTTGGAAGCTTTTATATTTTCTTTTTTAGAAAAAAAAATTAGACAAATTTGGCTTTATAAAAACAAAACAGCATAGGTAATGTATCCTATATTTTTATATATGTGACTTTATTAACAGTACATATGAATTTGTGCAACACAGGCATCTTATAACATTTGGGGCTACCCAGTTAGCCCACGTGGGAGAGTGTGGTGCTGATAACACCAAGGTTGAGGGCTTGGATCCCTGTACTGGCCAGCCACAAAAGACAAAGAAACAAACAAATAAAAACCATTAAATGTTACAAAACAATTTTTAAATGGTGTAATGTGCATATTTATAGTTCTGTATATATAGTGCTCGAGCTTTTAAACCTTTTTTTTAGTTCACTGAATTTGGGCATTTTATTATTTCTGCTGTAGACAGGTATTTAGCATGGGTTAGTCTTTTCCCAAAGTGGAGTGGACTATGGAAATAGCAGAGAAGAGTTGGAAATAACTGGCAATAACAATGAAAGTCTGTTTAATTGTTTACGGGGGTCCAAAAAGTGGTTGCCTTCTCATTTTATAGTAAGACAACACACTAAAAAAAGACTAGTTACTCTGGCAAAGGT
>NW_007849920.1:0-667 GCF_000696425.1 Galeopterus variegatus
CACTGTAGCAGTGCGCCACCGGGCTGGCCCTGATTTGAATAATATTTGATAGTACATTTCTCTATGAAATGTGAAGTGCTTTCAAGAGGTTGCCTTATGACATAATAATAAAAACTTATTTTAGAGCATGTGCATTAACAAAACATCACCAACGTATGTTAAGAGAATTTTTTTCTACAGTTGAAAGATGGGTTACTGGCAAGTAGTCCAAGTATCCTTTCCCAAATACACTGAGAAAATCAATATTTGAACCAAAATTAGTTATACTGTCCAGAATTATCTGAGCAATTTTCCATGTGTCTCTTAATTTGCAGAATGCCCCCCTTCGTTTTGAACACAGTGCTTACTAACCTCTTATTATGTATAAAGTCTGTCCGAAAAGTCAGGTAGAGAGAAGATACCAAAGAAGCAAAACATACAATAATCAGCTTCAGTGAATGCATGCCATGCTTACAGCAATGTGGCGCCACCCCTAATACTAAAATTGAAGCAATAATATTAATAATTAACATTTATCAAATAATCACCACGTTATGTACTACCATAGGCAGTATCTCATTTAATTCTCACAACATCTCTATGATGTATTACTATTGTCTCCATTTAACAGGTAAAAAACAAGGCTGCAAAGATTAAGTTTCTTGCCTTTGGACAATTTATCCTATCA
>NW_007849921.1:0-667 GCF_000696425.1 Galeopterus variegatus
TTCTCTTTTTTGTGCCTGGCTTATTTCACTTAACATAATTTTCTCCAAGCTCATCTATGCTGCTGCACATGGCAGAATTTCTTTCTTTTTTTTTATGGTGAGTAGTATTCCATTGTGTATATATACCACATTTTCCTTATCCAGTTGTCCGTCGCTTGAGGGCTTGTTAAAACACAGAATGCTGTGCCCCATCCACAAAATTTTTTATTTCATAGGTCTGGGTTAGGTCCTAAGCAATTGCCATTCTAACCAGTTTCCACATTCTGCTGCTGCTGGTCCAGGCACCACATTTGGCCAACTACTATACTAAAACACATGACTGATTTTCCCACTTCTGCGTTTTGGGAATTATGTAGTCAGCACTCTAACCAGTGGACTGCATTATTACCCAGCACTTGACAACAGAATGGAGGCAGGTCATGTGGGAGAGCACTGAGTCTGTGCTCTGTCCCTTTACTTGGTTCTGTGTGTTAGGACTACCACATGAGGGCCTGGAAACTTTCATGGTCAAAAAGGAAATGGAGAAAGTTGTATCTAAAACTGTAAACCAGGTTTGTTCTACAATATTTTTGCCTCTCATTTTCACTTGTTTATCAGCACCGCTCTTTCTGTGTTCCTCCCTGTTTCTAAGGGACCTGAATCCCGCAAATGACATTTCCCACCTTCC
>NW_007849922.1:0-667 GCF_000696425.1 Galeopterus variegatus
TCAATGCCCCACCTGACCTTGTTAACAAAAACTTAATAAAATTAGACCCCACATTAGCAAAATGCTGTCATCAAGGTTGCTACTACTTTTTTTTTCTTTGTGACTGGTAACGGGATCGCAACCCTCGGTGTCGCGCCAGCACCGCGCTCAACCAGTGAGCGGACCGGTCTCTATATGGGATCCGAACCCTCGGCGGGAGCGCCGCCGCCCTCCCCAGCGCCACGCCGAACTCTACCGAGTGCGCCACCGGGCCGGCCCCAAGGTTGCTACTACTTTTTATGTGAACATCAGGCTTATCACACCAAACTAGTTTAAACTCTTCAGCATGAGCAGGTGTGAAATGTTGCATTGCCCTTGACTTCCTGCTGACCAGTTGAGGCAGACAATGTGCGATTACTAACACCTCCTGATGCACCTGGATTAACAACAGTTTTAACTGGCTTGGCTCCAGACAGGTAGCCTGGTTGGTCTATACTCCAAGTGGGAGTCATAGTCGCGGTAACTCTCGTCCTACGTTTCCTCAGACAAATATAATGGATTTGGCCCAACCCCCTATCAATATAATTAATTAGGATATCTGATGGAGTAGCCTTTTTTTTTTTTTTTAAATTCTTAGCTCTATACAGGACAGGTGGGAGGATGGACTTGTAGAGAAATGGTTCTGCCA
>NW_007849923.1:0-667 GCF_000696425.1 Galeopterus variegatus
CAGTCGGAATTGAACTATATATAAACATATATCACCCTCTGAACTCTTTAAGAGAATGAATAGTGGTCTACACTCTATACTATTGCTTTTTGTAATCATTTTGTGCTATGCTTAGCTCGTTGAAAATGTCACATAATATTCACCTACCATAGACTAAAATAATACATTATAAATAAAATACTCTTTTTGTTCTTTATTTATATAGGATAACTAAAATGACAGAAAAAAAAAGTTGAGTAAGAAAGACAGAAAACTTAATATTAAATAGTATGAATCATTTAACAAAAAGCATTGAGTTAAAAGTCAGGAGACCTGAAATTATTTAGATTTTCTGAATAAACTTTTGTTATAATGAAAAAGCCATTTGACTTTATGTGCTTCAAATTAATCATTTGTTTAATTAAAGAATTACATCAGGAAATTTCAATAATTTTCTGCACCCATCTGTTCCTAATAGACTTTTTTGAGCTCATGTTTCCAGATAGTTAATTTTGTAAAAGACAATTTTTGTTGAACTATATGCTTCATTGGAGCATGTAGGTTATCCAGATTACATTTATATTGAGAAAAAGAAGTCAAGGTTACTTGTATAGAACATGCTCTCCAGTGATAATTCTGCCATGTCACTTGTGACTAAAAATTTGTAATCATTGCACATCCTTGTCTT
>NW_007849924.1:0-667 GCF_000696425.1 Galeopterus variegatus
TGGATTCTAATGATATTAGTTAATGCTGAATTGCAGACCGAGGGATTTGTGCAAACATGGAGATGGTGAGCTGTAAGAAGTGGATCACTGCAGGCCTCCAAATATGTATCCGGCCTCTGCCGGCATTGGGCTGCATGTTCCTTTCACTCACTACCATTGGAGAGAGAGTCCTGCCAATTTTCTTGGCAGAGGCTTACTTGGCTCTTTTCTGAGGTCTGTTCTTGAACACACATTTTACCTTATTACTATCACATTTTGAAGAGGAGGAAGCAATTACATGGGCATACACATTACCTCAATAACAACAAAAGTACAATAAGAACTAGGATGTTGGATTTCCTGCTTGTCCTAGTGTCTCCCTGAGCATTGCAGAGTGCCCTATTAAATGTGACTATTAAGTCAATGGCTCATGAGGTTGACCAATTAATCAGTTGTAATGTTTGTTGTAGGAGGCAGGAAGGATTCAGAAACTTGGGGGGAAATTACCCTTCTGGGCAGTAGAGCAGATGAACACCATCTCTTAAACTTATAGGAACATAAAAGAGGGCTTTAATTTTTTCCTCCTCAAAATTAAAAAGGTAATACCTGGCTGAAATTTCAATGGCACAAAAGGGAATGCAGTCATGTGTCAGTTTCCTGGTGTCTAATGCCTCTTCCCAGAGGCAAC
>NW_007849925.1:0-667 GCF_000696425.1 Galeopterus variegatus
CCAGGAAGACCACGAGCACCAGGGAAGCCAGCAGCACCCTGTGAAATTATAACATATTTTTGAATTTCAAAAGTAGAACAAATAACTATGCACTACAAGCAAATTGAAGCATAAGAGGTAGATATGCCTTCTACTTTGAAGTCACTTATGATTTGCTTTTTCTCTCGGAATTTACATATAACTCATGTATGAGTGATTACAATTTCATTCTCTCTTTATGGGTCTAATGTGTTTAAAGAAGTTTTAATATAGGTTAATATCAAGGAATGCTTTTCAATAATAGTTAAGAGAATAATTAAGAGGATCAATACTTACAGGACCACCAGGACTGCCACGTTCACCTTTGACACCTTGGGGACCAGGAGGACCCTATATGAAATGAGGGAGAAAAGGTCTATGACAACAGCACCAAAATCAAAACTTGGGAGAAGCATTATTAAGTCGTTAAGTAGTAACTCTACAAAGAGGTTAAAATAACTTGAATGAGCTTCAGACTTAGAACTATGTTCCTAGGAAGATTATACTCTTGCCACCATGACATGCTACCTCGTATGAAATACTAAATTATTGATAGACATAAGTGTTTTCCATTAGAAGGCTGAGAGAGAGGGTGGGGGAGAGAGAGACAGAGACAGAGACAGAGACAGAGAGAGACAGAGAGAGAGAC
>NW_007849926.1:0-667 GCF_000696425.1 Galeopterus variegatus
GTAGGTGTGCATGTCTGAGATAATCCTCCAGGACTTTGTTCTCTAAAAGTTATGTAATAACATTTGTATTAATTTGCTCATTAAATAACAATTGTGCAATATTTTATATTTCTGAGCACATTTAAGTAATTTCTACTGGCATCTATGGGGAAAAGGGGACATAAATCACATTAGCATCCATTTTCCAGAAGAAGAAATTGGTAATAAAGAAGACTAGTGAGTTTCAACATCACACAGAACATTGGCAGATTCTAATTTGAACTCAATTTTCTATTTCTGCTTTTAATCCATTGAGTCGGTAAGTTGCAGTGCATCCAAAATGTTAATTATTTGACAAGAGCTCCAAACAGGTAACAGTTGCCCAGAATCAAGTCCAGAAAAACTCGACAGTTTTAGATTCACAAGCTAAGTCTATGTTCAGATTTGTAATTTTGCTTCATAATTGAGAGTACATGCAAAAAGCATTTTGTCTCTGAAGTGATTTTAAATGTTCTGAAGAGAGCTGAATCTTTCGATGATTTGAAGTATGTTACATTTGGAATACATTAGAATATTTAAAAGAAAAAAATTCATACCCTAATAAGAATAATCATTGGCTGTTTTTTTTTGTTGTTGTCATTGTTAGGATCTATTAAATAACTACTGGCTTTCAAAATTCAGCTTTCAA
>NW_007849927.1:0-667 GCF_000696425.1 Galeopterus variegatus
AGGGTAAGTGATGGCATCAGGCAGAGTAGAAAGTGACCCACAATCACTGCTCTACAGAATCACTGGATGAAAAGGATGGAAGAGAGTGAATTCCTGGTATTTACTAACTTGTAATAAGCTACCTCTTCCTAATTGAGAAACACAGACCAATGTCTGTCACCCAACAGTCCATGATTCACTTATCTTCTGTGAGAGAGCCTTAGAATAAATGTTTTTGCGAGAAGCCAGGAGTGTTGCTGGAATAAAGATTCTGCCACTTGAGGAACAGGGGACACTCAGGGATAAAGCCTCTGTTTTAAAACTTAGCATGATGCCTATATTATTCCATTTCTGTTGCTTATAACAAAATACATGGAACTGAGTATCTTATAAAGAAAAAAATTATTGCTTACAGTTTCAGAGTCTAGGAAGTCCAAAGTCTGGAGAATACATTTGGTGAAGGCTTTCTTTCGTGGTGACTTCAGTGACAGTGGGGTATCACATTGCAAAAATGGTGGATCAGAGACAGCAGAGAGACTAACTTCCTCATTCACTTTCTTCTTAAAGTTCTCCAAACCATACCCATGACCACCCCTTTTAGTCCATTCAGTAGGCATGGTCCTGCACTCTAGTCACCTCTTCAAGGCCCCACCTTTCAATCACCATAATAGGATTTCCCACCCTGAAG
>NW_007849928.1:0-667 GCF_000696425.1 Galeopterus variegatus
CATAGAATTAAAGGAAATATATTACCTTAATATATCTTGAATTAAGGAAAACATTAAAATGTCAGTTGCAGTTCATTTAAAATTAAATATTATGAACATAATATGAAATATTTGAAATTTCATTTAAGAATATCTGCATTAAAATATATGGGATGGGGCCGGCCCAGTGGCGCACTGGATAGTGCGCCGCTTGGGAAGTGTGGCGGCGCTCCCACATACAGACCGGTTCCCGCTCACTGGCTGAGCGAGGTGCAGGAGCAATGCCGAGGGTTGCAATCCCGTTGCCGGTCCCCGGTCTGGTACGGGGGCAACACTGAGGGTTGCGATCTGTTGCCGGACACGGAAAAAGACAAAAAAAAAAAAATATATGTATATATATGGGATGAAGCCAAATTATATATATATATATTTTTTTCCTTTAAATTTTTATTTTGTCAATATACAATGGTGTTGATTATTATGGCCCGTCACTGAAACCTCCCTCCCTCCTCCCTCTCCCCCATCCCACCCAGGAATGTCCTTTCCGTTTGCTGTTGTAACAACTTCAAAAAAAATTGTAGTTGTTATATCTTCTTCCCCCCCGCCCCCATTTTGTTTTTTTGTGTCTGTGTGAGTGAATTTATTTATTTATTTTTAGCTCCCACCAATAAGTGAGAACATGTGGTAT
>NW_007849929.1:0-667 GCF_000696425.1 Galeopterus variegatus
TTTTTTCCCTTTATCTTTCTTCTCTTTTAATGCTACAGCTGTGTCCTTTAAGCTGTGAGCAGGTTCTGTTTCTGGAGTTGATTGGAGACTCTGTAATTCACCTTGGAGATAAACTCTCTTTGTGTCTGGATAACTTGGCCCCGGGGGCCCTGGGGAATCTACTTAGGACACTTTTCATTTACCAGGCCCAAGGCTTGGAAACAGATGGCAGGTGAAGTTAGAAGGTGCCCCTCCATCACTGGTAGCCACAGATTTACACTGCTTCCCCCAGGAGAGGAAAGGCATTGAGCTACCCAACCCTTCCACTTGGGGGAAGAGCCTCAGTGAGAGCAGGAAATGAGGCCAGGTGGCCACCAACCAAAAGGGAAGGTAGTTTAGACTTTAGGCCTGAACTCTAGACATAGAAACTGCCTATGTGCAGAGCAGCACCCAGTGTCGGGATCTTTCCCTGCCTTGTCCTCCTGGTGCTGTGGCTGAGCCTTCGGGAAGTGGCTTCCTGGTGTGAGTCCAAAGGGCTGAGGCACCTGGGGTCCAGGCTGGGCTCACAGACCCACTCATGCTGGGTGCAGAATCCAGGAAAAGATTGGCCGGTGTTTGCCCCAAAGTCCTCACAGTTTAGGAAAGAATAGCATCAAACACTTGTATAGCACTGCATGCCAAACACTGT
>NW_007849930.1:0-667 GCF_000696425.1 Galeopterus variegatus
CCCCTGCTATTATGGTGTTAGTGTCTATCTCATTCTTTAGGTCTAATAGTGTTTGCTTTATGAATCTGGCTGCTCTGATGGGTGTGTATACATTTATGATCGTTATGTCTTCTTGATGGATAAATCCTTTTATCATTATGTAGTGGCCTTCTTTATCTCTTTTTATGGTTTTTGGTTTAAAGCCTATTTTATCAGATATAAGAATAGCTACTACAGCTCATTTTTCATTTCTGTTTGCATGGTAAATCTTTTTCCATCCTTTCACTCTTAGTCTATGTGTGTCTTTACAGGTAAAGTGAGTCTCTTGAAGGTAGCATATAGTTGTGTCCATCTTTTCAATCCAGTCAGTCAGTCTGTGTCTTTTGAGTGGAGAATTTAATCCTTTTACATTAAGATTTGTTATTGAAAAGTGTTGGTTTACTCCTAGCATTTTATTTATTCTTGTTTGGATTTCTTAAGGTTCTTTTGTTCCTTCTTTCTGATTTACTGTTTGTTTTCTGTATTTGTTGGCTTCTTGGGGTGGTATATAAACGTTTTTTTTCTCTTTATTGTTAGCATTTTCATTTTACTAGTGGGTTTTGACTTTTCTTGGATTTTTATGGCAGGGGTAGTTATTTTTCAGGTATCAAACCCAGCACTCCCTTGAGAATTTCTTGTAAGGGTGGTC
>NW_007849931.1:0-667 GCF_000696425.1 Galeopterus variegatus
TAAATGGAGCTACAAAGTTCATATGGAAAAATAAATATGAAAACTAAATTAAGAAAAACAGGAAAAAAAAAAAAAAAAAAAGAAACTAATAGGGAACTAGCCCAAACAAACATTAAAATTTTTTGAGCCAGCCCATGGCTCACTTGGGAGAGTGCTGTGCTGATAACACCAAGGCCATCGGTTCAGATCCTATATAGGGATGGCCAGTTTGCTCACTGGCTGAGCGTGGTGCTGACAACACCAAGCCAAGGGTTAAGATCCCCTTACCGGTCATCTTTTTAAAAAAATAAATAAATAAAAATTTTTAAAAATCTTTGTAATTCAAATAGTGTGGTATTGATGTACAAAGAGACAGATAGACTGAGGAATAAAATAGAAGTAAACTCAATGTGGAAGGAACTTCAGTGACAAAAGTAAACTCCCAGATTACTGGGGCCAAAAGCAGCAATATATTAATAAATGGTGCTGGGATACTTGGAAAGACATTTGGGAAAAGTAAAATCAGACCCATACTTCACAACTCACACAATTCCAAATGTATCAGAAACCCAAGCATAAAAATACAAATTCTAGAAAAAAAATTGGTAAATTCTAACATAAACTGTAAAACCAAAACAAAACAAAACAAAAATTCTAACTATGACTCAAAATCCAGAAGAAAAAATAA
>NW_007849932.1:0-667 GCF_000696425.1 Galeopterus variegatus
CACCTTTCAAATACCATAGTCGGATTTCCCACCCTGTTACAATAGGAATTACCTTTCATAAGGAGATTTGGAGGGGACATTTGAACCATAGCAATGCTCAAATAAAGAGGTCCATCTAATTTTGTGATGCTGCAAAAGAACAAGAGTGTGAAATGTAGGTGAGTGGGATAACCAGGCTTTAGTTTCTTCTATATTTCCCCCTTCCCTGTGTTAACAGTCTGAACTCTGTTGGTTATTGTCTTAGTCTGTTCAGTCTGCTATAACAAAATACCTTAGACTGGGTAATTTATAAACAATAGAATTTTTTTCTGACAGTTCTGGAAGCTGGAGAGTCCAAGGTCAGGATGTCAACAGATTTGGTGTCTGGTGAGGGCTTGCTGTCTGCTTCAAAGGTGGTGCCTTCCTGCCACATCCTCACATGGCATTGTGTGGAAGGGGCAAGGGAGCTCGGTCAAGCTGCTTTTATAAGGACAATAATCACTTTGAAAAGACACCACCTCTTTAAAAAAAAAAAAAGGAATATGTTTTTGTTTCTGGGTTTTTCTGTATTTTTATTGGTTATGAATATTCAGGATATACAAAGCTGATTGTCACCCCTCGTGCCCGAGATGTGAAGGCCAGATCCATACTGGCAGCATGCACCTTACCACAAATTGTGTTTGTACCC
>NW_007849933.1:0-667 GCF_000696425.1 Galeopterus variegatus
ATTTAAGATAGACTCCAGAATCTTTTCCATAGACTACAAAGCTTTACATGATTTGTCTGTATTTTTCTTTTTGACCTCATTTCCCCACATTTTCCTTCACTTTCTTTGCTGACAGTTTCTCAAGTATGCCAGGCTGTCTTTAATCCTCTCCTGCTCTTGCCCTGCTTGGAATGGTGGTTCTCCCCTGTTCTGTACTTAGCCAATTCCAATTCATCCTTCATTTTAAGTGTCACATCCTCAGGAAAGCCTCCCCTAGCCCTCTGCTCCCAATTTGTTCCAAGCTTGGGAGAGGTGAAAGTTTACAAGCTGTTCCAAGCTTGGGAAAGGTAGAATTTTGCAAGCTTGTTGTTAAACACAGCCATTAAATTGTATACATTTACAATCATGTAATGAAAACAAATGTAATAAATGCTCAAAACTCATGATGTTCTAATTATTATATTCTACATCTGTGCTCATGAAGCCATCTATGTAGTGGACGTAGAATGTAATGGTCTGGCACTGTGCATCTGGTCCCACTCTGCCTTCAGTGACAGGGATAGCTTGAAATCAGCCACAGTGGGAGTATTTGACCAAAGGCTACAAATCAGGGTGGATTTGTTTGTTTTGGAGAGTTAGGTGTTAACATTTATACTGCTGGTTACATTGCCCATTACATGCTAACACT
>NW_007849934.1:0-667 GCF_000696425.1 Galeopterus variegatus
ATATTAAAAAAAAAGGAAGACATTACATTTTCAAGAATCAGAAGGCAATCCTTGCTAAGATATTGAGATAGAAAGTACTTGGATTTCATGGGTTCAGATTATAGGGCACACCCCTGGGTTTCAAGCCATCCTCCAAGGTGTCAGGCCCCTCTTCTAGGCCCTCCCCTACAGAAAAGTTACTCTTGCTAGTTGGACCTATTTTTGGCACCAATGTGAGACCGCAGGGGGTTGGCTTATGCAAGTCAAGTGGCTAGACATGCTCATTAGAAAGGTATAATATAACTAATAGCTAAGGATGCTCAATAAAGTGGAATTTATATTTATTAGATAGCATGGATATGTACTAGAGAGCAAGGCTATAAAAGTTGAATCCCGGAAGAAGGCAGGATTGTTACTTCCCTGGGGCCAAACCCACTTTGCTGGCGGAGGTGTCTATGCTTTCTTTTGTATCAAACTTGCTTTTTGCAAGTGGCTGCTCGCTCTCTTGAGCCAGCCTTCACTCTGTACTAGAGTTTAAGTTGGTATTTGTTACTTTAACCTGGTGAAGGCCCTGCTTGTTCTCTGCAGCTAGGCTGCACTCTGTCTGTGAAATCTATATCTCTTATCTGTTGCATTAAACCTGTTCTCACTTTCTACTGTGACTCTGCCCTTGAATTCTTTCCTGTGG
>NW_007849935.1:0-667 GCF_000696425.1 Galeopterus variegatus
TTTGATATTTTCTTAATATAATATTAAAATTAAATTATAAATGGAAAATATTGCTTTCATCTTTTAAATAATAGCTATTAGTATTTCCTGAAGAAATATTTAGGAAATATTTTTATAATAGAGATACAAGCACTATACACCCAGCATTAGTGACACTTAGAATGCACTGAAAATTTCCATGCTTTTTATGGCTAAGATTTCTCTCTCCATTTATCTGATCAGTTGTCACAGAGAAGTTGGTTTTTAAAAACAGTGCTAAACTAAAAAAGAAAGAGGCTTTCTATGTCTTTAAATATTCCAACTGGAACATCTGTACTTTTACCATATAGTGGTACTGAAGTTAGCTGACACTTAAATCACCACGGGTTTTCTTTACCTCATCACTTTAAGAAAATGATTGTGTACATGCCTGATCTATGGAAATTATAGTGCACAGTATTATGGAATCTTTTGTGCAGCCTATTAAAACTTGCCACCTTGTTACTGTTACAGAAAGTTTAAAATTAAAAGGATGAAAATGATAAATCAGACAAATGCAAATTACACTGCAATTATACTGTCTGGGCCATCTCTGTTCAACCCTATGGAATGAGGCAGGCTGATTCTAGTCACCTCTCTAAAAGTATGACAGATTGTAGCTCAGAGAGGTTCTTTCTGTTAAAATGGC
>NW_007849936.1:0-667 GCF_000696425.1 Galeopterus variegatus
TACTAATATTATATGTCACATATAATGAAAAGTGTACCAGACTTTACATTTAGATTAGTTGCTTTACATTTATTAACTCATTTAATTCTCACAACAACCGTAAGAGATAGGTACTAAATTATTTCCATTTCAGCGATGAGGAAATTAGATTTGGTAGCTTGTCCAAAGTCACACAGTTTGCTGAGCAGCAGAGAAATAAATGGTGACACCCAGACAGTTAGAAAACTCAAGAATCATATACCCCATCAGACATATTATGTTGAATTTATTTTTAAAATATAGTTGAGTATATATATATGTGTATATATATGTTAATGCAAGTTGCTGTTGTAACTCAAAACTGCATTGTAAACATTATTCAATGTTTGCACGCACAGTTTTAACTCATTTTGAATAGAAACATTGCATCATAGTACAATATTAATAAGGTCATATTACAATTTATTTAACCCTTATATTGTTAATAATTTCACTACTGCACAAATGACTCTATAGTGAACAAACTTGTACATATGTTTGTATCCTATTTGCATGTGTGTTTGTGCGTGTGTGTGTACATCCTAGTTTTAAATGTTGAATTTCCTGAAGTAAAATCACTGAGTCTCTGGTTTGCACATTTTAAATATTTTTTAGAGGGTGCAACACTGTCCTTCCAAAAGGCTCTGTT
>NW_007849937.1:0-667 GCF_000696425.1 Galeopterus variegatus
GTCATAAAGAAAATATTTATATAATATAAACCAAAGGAAATAAGAATAGATTCAAAACATGCCACTACAAAGCTCAACAAAATAAAATAGATGCAGTAAGGGAAAAAAATTAGAGAAAAAATATACATAACATACAGAAAACAATTAACAAAATGGTATTAGCAAGCTCTTCCCTATCATATTCAGTTTAAATGTGAATGTGTTAAACTCCCCAGTCAGAAGACACACATTGGCAAAATACATAAACAAACAAAAAACAACACTCAAATACAAGTTGGATTGAATGCCTCAATTAAAAGACACAATGTGGCTCAATGGATTATAAAGCAAAAAGACAATATGTTTCCTACAAGACACTCACTTCACCTATAAAGACGTACATTATCTGAAAGTGAAGGGATGGAACAAGATATTTCATGCAAATAGAAACCAAAAACAGCAGGAGTAGTTATACTTTTATCCGATAAAATAGACATTAAGTGAAGAAAAATTTTAAAAAATGTAAGGAAGACAATTGTATAATGATAAAGGGATTGACTCGACAAGGGGATATAACAATTCTAAATATATATGCACCCAAAACGAGAGCACTCAGACATATAAAGTAATTACTATTAGACCTAATGAGAGAGACAGACTCAAACACAATAAGATTTGGAGACTTTAT
>NW_007849938.1:0-667 GCF_000696425.1 Galeopterus variegatus
ATAGTGAACAGAAAAAAAGATTTGCCTATGATTCTTCATAAAATATGGTAGATTATATATACATATACATATATGTAAAAAAATACATAAAAATATTTTTATGTAATAAAAATATTAAATTACCAACAGTGGTCAGTGGTGTGAAGGAAAAAATGCAGATTAAGAATATATTGTTAAAAATTCTAATCTTAATTGGGCAGTTAGGGGAAGGCTTTTTGGAGAGTTTTGAGATGATCTCTGAAGAGGTCTAGGAGACAAAGAAATGCATGGGGATGGATTAGTGTAGAATAAAGTATTTCAGGCCAGCAGTGTTATATAAATCTTGATCCCTAAGGTAAGAGCCAGCATAATGGATCTGAGGAACTCAAAGAAGGGAGGTTAGTGTGGCAACAGCACTGACTGGGAGCAGGGTCTCAGATAAGGCTAGAGAGTGAGTTGGGGGTCCTACCTGGACTTCATGCCCTGGCCAGAGACTCATGCTTAATTTAAGCCAGTTTCCAAATCCACACAAATTTCTATTCACGTTTTTTTTGTAATTGTGGTAAAAATACACATAACATAAAATTTACCATCTTAACTATTTTATGTGTATAATTCAGTAGTGTTAAGTATATTCATATTGTTGTGTAGCCAACCTCTGGAACTTTATCTTGCAAAACTGAAATTT
>NW_007849939.1:0-667 GCF_000696425.1 Galeopterus variegatus
GACGGGAGCGCCGCCGCGCTTCCCAAGCGGTGCACCATCCAGTGCGCCACCGGGCCGGCCCCATAGGTTTCTAATATACTGGGAATATTTTGTCTATTCTGTTCACTGCAGCACCTAGAACAGGACCTGTTACACAGGAACACCATGAAATACTTATTTGCCACCCAAGCTCAAGAGAGACACACATACCTGGATTCATACACAAATCTCATGATAGGGCCACTGCCATTTCAACCTCAGGGAATGAACTGCTGTCACGTCCACCCCTTTTGGCAGAAGGATATCCCTCACCGCCCAAATGAAGGTGCTTCTGCCATCCTGGTGGGGAAGGGGACTTCCTGGGCTGTCACATTCCACTTAAAAACCAGAGAACCAGGAGCCTGAGTTTCCAAGTGTCAGGGGCCAGACATGACAGGAGTTATAATGCTGGAGCACCTTACATGCTCTAGAATTCTTCCAGGAATGGGCCTCTCACTTCCAGACCCAAGTAGCTCAGTTAGGGCATCACTGGTGTCTGCCCCTTTGCTCAGCCACCATGTCCTCCTCTGAAGTCACCGCTGATGCCATGTGACACCCTGCATCACTGTAGAGTCAACACCAAAGAAGGTCTTTTTTTTTTTTTTTGTCTTTTTTCCGTGTCCGGCAACGGATCGCAACCCTCAGTGTT
>NW_007849941.1:0-667 GCF_000696425.1 Galeopterus variegatus
CTTCATTTAAAAATTTTATTGTGAAACAACAATAATGTTACAATAATATAATGATTTTTAATTTTTTTCTTTTAGGACTTTAATTTTTGGAAGTGAATGAAACTGGTTTTAGAAGACAAGATGACTACGGCTGCAGAAAGGAAATATATTAATATTAGAAAAAGATTGGATCAGTTGGGCTACCGCCAGACTCTGACAGTAGAGTGTTTACCTTTGGTAGAAAAACTTTTCAGGTAAAGATAAAAGTACAGTTCTAAAACTATATGATCCATAATCTACTTACCTAGTTCATGATTGAACTTCATGCTTCAGTAAAGAAATGGGTAGATTTTTGAAAGGTCCTTAAATTATCTGAAGTTCATCTATTCTTCCTTAGATCCTTCTCCCTTGTCGTCAGTTCAAGGCCTCCACATTGCAGAACTCTAGGGATCACCACTCCCACTGTACTGTTCAGAGTAAATGTTTCTGAGGGTTTTCTCTGTGAATAGAATTATAATTTTGGTGGGTTTCTGATATAGTTGGGAAACACTTTTCTCTTTCTTAAGTTCTATGTTTGCTTCACAGGTCTTTGATTACTACTATATTAATAATGCTTTTTTAATATGTTGGTTATCACTTTAGCTGTTACCTGTTACCTAAACTGAAAGGTTCTTTGTGATTTTTTTTT
>NW_007849942.1:0-667 GCF_000696425.1 Galeopterus variegatus
ACCAGGTACATTGTAAAATTCTCTAAATTACACAGGAAGATAGAATCACAAATGTATTTTTCAATTCGTTGCAATGAAATTTAAACCAAAGTGTAGGATCTCCACAGATAATTAATTTAAGCTTTTATAGAGAAGATGGTTTATGGAAAGGAAAGGAGTGAGAATAAAGAAAATACCTTAAAAATTCATCTTTAGTTTTCTTTATGAAATCCGTATTCTAAGAGTGGGGTGACTCCTGAAAATAAATTATTTTTGTTGTTTTTTAGAGTCAATTTAGATGCATCTTGCATTTCCATCTCTGATACTCACATATCTACTCAATATTTAATCGATTTTACCCAGACCCAATTTCTAGATGCATACTGTGTATAAAGTCACTGTTTTCACTCTCAATGCATGATTCACAGGGAGATAAGAGTGCTGTTTTTTGCTTTGGGGGACATTGCACAGGTGATTTGCACAACTGTGCAAAGTGCATAATCTGCCACTTGGTAGAGAATTAAGGTGTCAGGTATACTACTTGCTGTTTTAAAATACTGCAGTCACTAAAATTATTATTTTTATTTATAAAGTTAGCAGTTAAGTATAGGAATGATGGTGTGTGTGTGCATACATAACACAAATACCATTAATAGTATTTAATCACATTTATACTTTTATTTTTTTT
>NW_007849943.1:0-667 GCF_000696425.1 Galeopterus variegatus
CTCTCAACAAATTTTTAATTGCACAGTGCAGGATTGCTAACTATAGGTGCTCTGTTGGACAGCAGGTCTCTAGAACGTACTCATCTTGCACAACTGAAACTTCTTTAACGTATTGTTTGTGTTATCAAAGTCTAGATACTACTAAACATCTATCAATAGGTGATTGATTACATAAATCATGGAGTGTCCATGACCAAAAAACCCAAACAGTTAGAAAAATAGAAAATCTTTATGTACTGCTGTGGAATGGTGTCCAGGATGAATTTGGCGTAAGCTGCAGCCTGCAGAGCAGGATGTGAGGCCCGCCTCCGTTTGTAATGGGGTGGGTGTCAGGTGGCGCATACTGCGTGTAGCACAGGCTATCCCTGGAAGGATACATGAGAATCTGGCAATAGTTTTTGTTTCTGGAAATAGATGTTATGGGACTGGGGGAAGACGTAGGAGTTTGAATAACATTTCATTTTATATCATTTTGTTCTTTTTTAATTTTAATATTTTCAGGTATTACTTTTTCAGAAAGAATTTTTCAAAAATGCTTATAAGGAGCTCTTGTTTTAATTTGGAAGTCCAAGTTCCTTTTTCTCCCCTTCTTTTCTCAAAGATTAACCTCCAAACAATAAAGATAAAGGGAAGCAGAAATTCTGCCTTCAGGGGAATGAGGAGAATC
>NW_007849944.1:0-667 GCF_000696425.1 Galeopterus variegatus
TCTTTCAAAGGAGGATCATTTTAGTTATTTTACTGAAAACAGCAACAACTCTAGAGCTAGAGAGACATGGGTCACTTTTCCTTCTCCACCTTTTTTTGGATGAATTTAGGTGTTAATACTTAAATTCTCTCAGATTTAGTTTCCTCACCTCTCACATGGAAATACTTTTTCTTCCCTAAAATAATCTGGTGCTTTGGGCTTGAATTAAAATTTTGCACATCCAGCTGAGAAATTTAACACTGGAGAAGATAACCTGCAGAAATAAAAACACCAGAACATCATAAGTATGTGCAAATACATTCCCTTCAAAATCTTTCAAATAACAAAAATGGAAACAATATAAGTGTTTTATCAATAGTGGAGTGACTAAAATATACACTTCATCTTAATGATGTAGTTAGAACAGACACTTATGCCGTTAACAGCAATTAGTTATAAAGTCATTGACACAGAAGGATATACACAATACCTTGAGATGAAAACAGTAAAAGAAAGTGATTACAAATTTCTTTTACTGTTTTCATCTCAAGGTATGGACTTCCAGAGGGAGAGAGCATATCTAGAGAAATAAAGTGGGTGGGACAAAGGGGGAGGGGGAGAGAGGTTGGGGATTAATTAGGTGAGGGATATGGGGTATAATTGCAATTTGTGGCAATGGGCATGCGGC
>NW_007849945.1:0-667 GCF_000696425.1 Galeopterus variegatus
TTGGGATTTGAATTGAGGACTGTTTGACCCCAAAGCTCTTACCCTCTAGACTGCACTGTTTATTTATTTATTTATTTATTTTGTCCTTTTTTGAGACCGGCCGCACCGCGCCCAGCCAGTGAGTGCTGTGAGAGCACCCGTCATCCCTATGTAGGATCCGAACTCGCAGCGGGAGCGCTGCTGCGCTCTCAGCACCTCACTCTCCCGAGTGCGCCATGGGCTCGGCCCTGCACTGTTTATTTAAAAAAGCAATCTGCACCAGGTGGCAAATTGGTGCTCCATTAAATACTGGCTTAAAGAATGAAAGGACAGATACATTAGTGAATAAAAGGCCCACAAAATGGACAGATGTACACAGGCACAAGAACCAAAAAAAAAAAACCCAATAAATACAGCATATGCAGGAAAGCGCATCAAGGACCAGCACAATCTGGTTGATTCCCAGCTTTGCAAACACCCAGGACCAAAGAGTCTTCACAAGTACTGCTATAAATAAGGGTTTGTGATATTGTTGCCTTGTTTTTCAACCACAGTTTAGAAGGGTCTCTCGCAGGCTTTTTTCCTGTTACAGTAAAAATCAAGTGGGTTTAGGGGACCCAATTAGGAGAGGCACCTGTTCTAGCTCAGACCAGCCCCTGGCGAGGGCAGTGCGTGCCCTGAGGAGAAG
>NW_007849946.1:0-667 GCF_000696425.1 Galeopterus variegatus
GGCACAACACTGAGGGTTGTGATCCGTTGCTGGACACGAAAAAAGACAAAAAGGAAAAAAAGAAGAAAAGAAAAACAACCCCCATTTTCATGTATCTTTTAAGACACGTATATTAATGACTTTAAAGCTGTGAAAGTACTCACCTTCCTTCGAATGTACTTGTTTCCCAAATTCCTATGTTATTTGTGATCTTAATTTTCACCCAAATGCTTTGATATTGTTTAAGTAATATAAACTGGCCGGTAGCTTTGATATCACAGAAGGCTTGAATAGCATTATGTCAATCTACATTGAACTTTGAAAAACTGGTGATAGAAACAATACTTTCCAAAAATAGAAAATTTAAGTTGTAGCTATTTCTAAACACACATACTCAAAAAAAATCTTAGCATGTACTTCAATTTTACTCCAGATACTTTGCTATCTTCACAGGATATGTATCCAGAATGCAACAAAGAATATGCTTTTCACATTCCATTATGCATATTTTTGCAGAAAAATGAATGCTATCCCCAGAAGAGAACTCAAAAAATCTCTGTGAAGTCTCTGGCAGCAAACCAAGAAACCTCAGGGTCCAAGTGACCTTTTTTTCTTCTTCTTTTAAGGTGAGAAAACAAAATATCATAAATAAAGGGCAGCTACACTAAAGATGTTCAAGAATGAGATT